>NW_015548732.1:306-521 GCF_001515605.1 Sinocyclocheilus anshuiensis | reverse complement strand
TAACACACTCTGTTAGCTTAGATAATTTAGAAGTTTCATCTGGTCTTGTTGAGATATATAGTTGAGTATCATCAGTATAACAGTGAAAACTAATCCCATATTTTCTAATAATATTACCAAGGAGCAACATGTACTGTATATTGAAAATAGCAGAGGACCTAAGACAGATCCTTGTGGCACTCCATATTTTACTGGTGATAATTGAGATGACTTTA
>NW_015548732.1:0-282 GCF_001515605.1 Sinocyclocheilus anshuiensis | reverse complement strand
ATCCTTGTGGCACTCCATACTTTACTGGTGATAATTGATATGACTCCCCATTTAAATAAACAAAGTGGTAGCGATCGGACAGGTAGGATCTAAACCATCTTAAAGCTTGCCCTTGAATACCTGTATTGTTTTGTAATCGATCTATGAGTATGTCATGATCTATAGTGTCGAATGCAGCACTAAGATAAAGTACAGGTACAGGATCTAACAGGCATGTTGTTGGTTTAGATGCAGTGCAAAGTTTATTTAGCTCTTCCTGTCCTATAGTTGTAAAGCACTGCA
>NW_015548731.1:0-729 GCF_001515605.1 Sinocyclocheilus anshuiensis | reverse complement strand
GAATATTAATTACGGTTTGCAGTGCATCAATAGCCGGACTTCTGAGAGGTCCTGCAAGAACGTCCACATCCTGCAGTTGTTGCATCTGTGCCTCGGTTGGACTGAATTGGTTTGCAGGAACGGTTACAACTTCCTACCAATCCACAGCAGGAATTGCACCATCTTGAGCAGGGCTGGGTCCAAAAATCTCATGGCAGTGAGTGATGATGTTTGCCTCTAAAGACATCCTTTGACAAACATCTGATTTGGTGTGTGGTGACCAGCAGTGCGCAATCCATGATTGTTCCACTGTTCCCTGAAAACCTCAAAGTCCCGGTTAATCCGTGGAAGGTACACATAATGCAGTGCGCAGATGTGTAGCTCATTAGTACAGTCAATGACTCCGTCACTCTCAAGAAAGGAGAAAAACTGGTGGTACACATCAGTCATACCCCGCCAAAGATCTCCCCAAAGTCTCTTGATCCTCTGGTTGTGGACACTTCTACTACGGATGGCACTTCCACTTATAGATCCACGATAAATGTTCATAAACAAACAAACAAACAAACAGTATTGTTTTCTCCTCCGTGGTCACACCTAAATTGAGATGGAACCCCATACCTAGCTGTGGCTTGTACAAACTGGTTAAACACTGTGCCTGCCCTCTTGTCAGAAGCTTGCAAAAATACAACCAGTCTGCCGAAACCACAGATTCCCCCATGGATCACTATTCTATATTCTAGGCTAGAT
>NW_015548730.1:115-1173 GCF_001515605.1 Sinocyclocheilus anshuiensis | reverse complement strand
TGTTTCACTCACTCTGCATTTGGGTCCCTTCCTGTTGACCGTGACTGAACGAACCAGCCAAGTCAGGACCCAGCAGAATGAGTCTCAAGATCCTGCCCCCCACAAATTCTCAGGAGAGACTGGCCCGCCATCAAGGCCTGGGAGCACTTCGGCAGCAGGGGCTGGAGGTGAGGGCCTTTGCCCAGTTCTTTTGGACTATGTCCAGGGGCCTCGAGTACCTGAATGCAGCCCTTAAGGACGTCTTCAACCTCTGTCTGGACGATCCACTGCCTCAGTGGGAGATGGAGCAATTGAGGATCTTGGACTTTTGGAACTTTTCCAATTATTTGCACCACCGCAAGGATTGGCAGCCCCTTTCACCTCTTGAATCTATCTGCAGCCACCACCCTGCCCAACCTCCCTCATTGAGTCAAGTTTCTGATCTTCTTCTGACTCCTACTTTGAAACGTAGGTTGAGAAGGAGGAGGGCGGCCCAGAACGTTGCACCTGCCTCCAAGTCGGTGCCAGTAATCCCCGAGTCAGCTGAGACTATCACATTCATCCCAGAACTGGCCACGATGGTTCCGGTTCAAGTGCCAGCCAAATCTGCTCTAGTCACCCCTGAATCAGTTGAGTCTGTCCCAGTCATTCCAAAGCCTGTCAACCCAGAGGCTGTAAAGTCTGCTCCAGTTCTCCTAGAACTAGTCGAGTCAACTGTAGTCATTCCAGCGTCAGTCAAGTCAAGCCCAGTCACTCCAGAGTCTAAGTCCGCTCCAGTTCTTGTAGAACCAGTCAAGTACATTCCAGCCTCTGAGTCCGCTCCAGTGTCTGCTTCAGGCCCAGTGCTCAACCCAGAGCAACCTCGTAAGCGGAGGAAGAAGATTCGTGTTTTAGTCCACTGTTATGCCTGCAGCCCCGGAGGGTGCTCCAGAGTCACCTCCTGAGTCTATTCCTGCAGCCCCGGAGGGTATTTCAGCTGCCTCCGAGGGCGCCCCAGAGTCCGCTTCTGAGTCTCTTGCTGCAGCCCCGGAGGGCATTTCAGCTGCCCCTGAGGGTGCTCCTAAATCTGTTCCAGCAGC
>NW_015548730.1:0-105 GCF_001515605.1 Sinocyclocheilus anshuiensis | reverse complement strand
GCATTCCTGTTTCAGCCCTGGAGCCTGTACTAGACTCCGTTCCAGTCCAAGAGGCTGTCCCTGTTAGTCTTGTCACAACCACAGAGGCAATCCCAGAGTCATCTG
>NW_015548729.1:738-919 GCF_001515605.1 Sinocyclocheilus anshuiensis | reverse complement strand
ATCTGATGCATTTATAAATAAAAAATCACAATTGAAATAAAAAAACATGTTCCTGAGATTCAATATCTTTAACAACATGTACAAACATTACTACAAACTAAACCACCAGGGTCCCAGAAATGCGGTCCTGAAACTGCAGCCTCCGCTATATTATCCAATTCGGTAGGTGGCGCTGTTACAA
>NW_015548729.1:0-137 GCF_001515605.1 Sinocyclocheilus anshuiensis | reverse complement strand
ATACCAGCTTCATCACTGTGTCTGTCACATGACTCTGTTCCCCTTTCGGGCTCTGTCTTTACATTTATCTTGAAAGAGGAAGCTCGCGATAATGTACATTTCCGACGAGTGCTTGCGGTGTTCGGCCAATCACAATG
>NW_015548728.1:0-942 GCF_001515605.1 Sinocyclocheilus anshuiensis | reverse complement strand
TAAATAACATTCTTTGCTAACAAATTGAAATGAGGTGAATGTTTTGAACAAGGTGGAAACAGTTCTGTTCATAACAGTAGATCTGCTGGTGTTGTCTCCATCGTTCCTCAGACAGTGTAAATGTGACAATTTTAAGATAAATTGCATTCTTTGCTAACAAACTGAAATGAGGTGAATGTTTTCAACAAGGTGGACACAGAAGGAGGGGGAGGGTGAAGGGAAAGGGAAGTGAAGGTGCAGTGCAAGAGTGAACCTTTAATTATTTTCCACGGCCCCAGACTAAGGATTTAGACTTTTTTTTATGTGATGGCCATACAAATAATAGGGTTGTCTGGTTTCAGAAATCGTTGTGGATGTATAGGCTATATACAGGAAATAGGGGGCCAAAATTGCACCTTTTGGGGTACAACAGCTTGTCACTGGAACAGCACCCTTAAAAGGACAAATTTGTTCCTTTTTTACAAATTATTACCTTATGGGTACGAATTACTACTCTTAAGGTACTAATATGTACTGTGTACTGCTACGGTGTCAAGCTGTTGTACCCCAAAAGGTACAATTTTGGCCCCTTTTTTTCTGTGTGGCCTGCATGAGTGTGAGATTTCCTGGCTTGAAATTGCATCCCAGTATGGCCCTGCCTTTAACCCGTTATGTTATTGACATTTCTTAGCAAAGATCTCTGTGCAAACAACATGAATCAACACAGACATGTCCAGGTGTTGGCTCAAGAAATGACGGGAGGGAGAGCCCAAGCCGTCAGATCAGGTGCGAGAGCCGGCGACAATGCCCGCCACGAGGGAGAAAGCCACGGACAGTAAGAGTGCGGAAAGGAGCTCCGCCCCCTGCACTGCGGCTGAGGGTGAGCTGAGTATGGCGCGGCAAAAGTGCCAAAGCGAGGAGGAGAGGGCTCCAGTCCCCGAATCCAGTCCAGAGTGCCCTCCA
>NW_015548727.1:1084-1240 GCF_001515605.1 Sinocyclocheilus anshuiensis | reverse complement strand
ACAATAATCTAACCTTGAGGTCATGAACGCATGAATTAACGTTTTTTGCATTTAACATTGAGAGCACAGGTCGTAATTTAGATATATTTTGAGATGGAAAAATGCAGTTTTACAAATGCTAGAAACGTGGCTTTCTAAGGAAAGATTGCTATCATA
>NW_015548727.1:654-892 GCF_001515605.1 Sinocyclocheilus anshuiensis | reverse complement strand
ACTCATCATCCAGTTTTTTATATCGACTATGCATTCCGCAAGTTTTTCAAATTGGTATGTTTCGCCGGGCTGCGAAGAAATATAGAGCTGAGTATCATCAGCATAAAAGTGAAAGCTAACTGTATGATATATATAATCTAATATCCTGATGATATCTCCCAATGGTAACATGTAAAGTGTGAAAAGTAACGGCCCTAGTACTGAGCCTTGAGGTACTCCATACTGCACTTGTGATCAA
>NW_015548727.1:0-473 GCF_001515605.1 Sinocyclocheilus anshuiensis | reverse complement strand
CTATAAGTATCAGCTTATCAGTATCAGCCTGAATTTAAATTTTGGTTAATAAACAAGTTAGGACAAAACTCAGATTTACATGTAAAGGAACGCATTGTGATAAGGACCAGGGTTACTATAGTAACTTAGTTAAACAAAAGCTAAAGTTAACTAAAACCATAAAAAAATAGTTTCTTGAAATAAAATTGAAAAAACATAAACTCGTTTTATTTCAGCTAGTTTTTGTTTAATTTTTCTTGATATATTAAAATAACTACTGTAAATTTAAAACTGAAATAAAATTACCAAAAAGTATATAGTAGTGCTGTCAAACACTGTCAAAACAAAATAAAAGGTTTGTTTGCATAATATGTGTGTATACTGTGTATATTTCTTATGTATATATAAATACACACACATACAGTATATATTTACGTGTATTTACATGCATATATGTATATTCATATAATTTATATTATATATAAATATATTTA
>NW_015548726.1:569-802 GCF_001515605.1 Sinocyclocheilus anshuiensis | reverse complement strand
CAGAAAACCCACAGCACTCTGAATCTCTCCACACGTCACATTGATTATGTCCATGATTCAATGCTGAAAAAAAGAATTGCATGTTAAACCACAGAACAAATTATTGCATTATAGCATGACAAGCAGGGCCGTTTCTAGGCATAGGCGAGCTAGGTGGTTGCCTAGGGCGCCACCAGCTGAAGGGGCGCCAATGAGCGCACGTACTGGCACTTTTAGCAGGGTTGTGATAAAGA
>NW_015548726.1:0-330 GCF_001515605.1 Sinocyclocheilus anshuiensis | reverse complement strand
ATCTATTATATAATATCCATTTCTGATGTCGCCAATAATTAGAGATGCACCGAAATTTCGGCTGCCGAAAATGAGTTCATCACTCAGGTTTCACTTTCACGTGGTGTGACGCTCTGCGTATTATCCCGCTCTATGCGTGTGCGCTCAGCTCAGTTGCTCCACTCGTATACCGTTCATGCGAATCGGAACAGCAAAGTCCACTCAAAAATTGAGCCGACAGGAAACATCGATGTAGTAGAGTATTGTTTCTGTCTGCAATAGCCCTACTGTAACATGGTCTGGTCTATGGGCAGCTCTGGTAACACTGCCCTCTCATTCATTGATCTGCTA
>NW_015548725.1:309-561 GCF_001515605.1 Sinocyclocheilus anshuiensis | reverse complement strand
ATAGTGGGTTCACAGCGAATTATCAGAACTACTTCAGTAAGACAGCAATATAGTGCTTTACCTGGAAGCCTAAAGCTGCATTAGGTGTACATCACATATTAGCACAAAAACTTGATATTTTGAGAACTCAATTGAAAATATACACATAACGTATCAATCGTACTTACAGGTTGTGGTTCGGAGAGCTTGTTAGTCCAAATTAAGAAGATTAGAAGCCGACGAAGATAAAAGCCAAGATTAGGGAAGCAGTAC
>NW_015548725.1:0-185 GCF_001515605.1 Sinocyclocheilus anshuiensis | reverse complement strand
CGACATGATGTAAACACACTAACTAGCGGAAGTGTTTGTGGGCAGGTCAGACTCTGTTCGTATTTTGCGGGCAGGCGGGGATTATGCAAATGTGTTACCCAGTGACGTATACAGGCAAAAGATTCAAAAATATGACGACTCGTTTAGGCGATTCAGAATCGACTCTCTTTTGAGAGACAATATCT
>NW_015548724.1:338-513 GCF_001515605.1 Sinocyclocheilus anshuiensis | reverse complement strand
CTTTGCGTGAACATTTGGGCAGCATTACGCAAATATTTCCACATATTTCCCCGTTTTAGTGGCAGAGTGCAGAGTCTTAACTTTGATAAAGAATATTTCTTTGGTTTTGAGACTTTAGTCTTTGCAACTTCAGGGATCTTATCTATGCACAATCAGCTTGTAACACTCCAAAGAG
>NW_015548724.1:0-294 GCF_001515605.1 Sinocyclocheilus anshuiensis | reverse complement strand
AGAAACACGCTGTTTTTCGGGCCTGTTTCTTTAAATGCAAATGAGCTGCTGCTCCCCTCCCCCTTTTCCAGAATGGAGCTGTGCCATTACAGCCCGGACCTGCTAAAAACATCTGTTTTGGTTCTGATTATCATGTTTATCGCGCTGAAATCATGTGTTTTAAACGATATGAGTTTAAACTTCTGATATACGGTTTTCTGAGAGCACACATCCGAAGCACACAGACAGAAAGCATGTGAGTACTAAACAAAGTTCTCATTCACACACAAGTTTACATTAAAAACACACGAGTTA
>NW_015548723.1:0-2033 GCF_001515605.1 Sinocyclocheilus anshuiensis | reverse complement strand
ATTTCCAACCAGTCTTTAGAAACGTAATTGTAATGATAGTCAATCCTGTGTTTAATAATTCTGTATCTAATAGGCTATTTAAATAATTTATTTTAATTTTATATTGATTTCTTTTTTGCATTTTAACAATTTTCCCCACTAGTAGATAAGTTTTATTTCCTCTAATTATATGGTGTTTTAAAAAACCGTGCAATTCCTAAGACATTGTGCTTGTGCAGACCTTTATGACATAGCAAAAGCTCAACAGAAGGCATGATATGAGTACTTTATCAAAGCTGGAGTAAGCCATGCTTGACACTAACAGTCCCAGAGCGGCATTATCATCTAGCTGACTCATGGTGTTTGACCCCACACTCCACAATCTAATTATAAATGTGCCTCATGGTGGTCTCTGTCCTTATGATGAAGATAAAGGCTTGTGATAAAGACTGAGAGAGGCTTTTGGCATAACTCTGTCTATGAGTCAAGATTCCGCTCCACTCCACTCTGTGCTGTCACCCACATGCATATGGACATCAAAGATTTCTGTCATCATACAATCTGCCCCAGGGAGCAATGGCTGATATAATGCATGTGTAGCTTTATTATTTTTCAGTTGGGAACGTTGCTTCAGAAGCACAGTGCTAATGGCTGTGTACATTCGAGTTAATTTCCATTTGTGGTTTATTTTTTATTGCAATTTCTGTGCAAGCTAAGCGGTGCATTCAGTGCACAATCGTCTAACCATAAAACCAGTGCATAAAATTGTATTAGAAGTGTATAAAGAGAAATATGGATGTGTAATATTTTATGTCCACAAAAGAAAAAAAAAAGAACTTTACAGAATGGGATAAATTACACAAATGCCATAATGCATTAACCATGCAGCAAATTAAAAATATATTTGCCATTTCAATATCTGTTGGTCATAGATTAATCTATTGATCTATGATTAAACTAAAAATGATCTGAAAGCATTCATGAAATCCTGAAAATTATTATATTTACTGTTACCATATAAATATCTACTGTCCTTCTTTATTCTTGAAATTAAATATTCAATATTGTCATGATTTATTTGTATTATTAAATAGGTTGTTTTTCCTTTTTTGGACAAATAGAAAAATTAATAAAGATATACAGAGAGAAAGAGAGAGATGTACTGTATATATATTGGATAAGTGGATATATGTGCACACACATACACATGTAGATAGGTTGAAACAAATATATTATTTTGATATGTACAAAATATATTTTATTTGTAATTTTGTATGTTTTTAAATAAAAATAATATTTATTTATTTATAATAATTTATAATTATTATTTAACAGTGTATTTTAATTAATGTTTATAATCTATTTATTGAAATTATTAATCATTTATTTATTTAAAATAATTGTTTTTTTTACAAATGAAACCGATCACAAGTACAGAGGTTAGAAAAATTTTTATTTTAATATGTATATGTATGTACAAAATATATAATTGTTTTAAATAGAAAGAATATTTATTTATTTATTTAAGTAATTGTTTTTTACAAGTGAAACTGACCACAAGTACCGAGGTTAGAAAAAAAGTTATTATATGTATGTACAAAATATATATTTTTAATTTTATTTTTTTAAATAGAAAGAATATTTCTTCATTTATTTAAATAATTGTTTTTTTTTTACAAATGAAACCATTTAAATACTAGTGCTTATCCTTTACACCCACATCAGTTTGGTTTCCATACTAATCATTCAACCGATACAGCTAATTGCTATTTTATAGAAAAAGTTAAGTTATTGTTAGATCGAGGAGGGGTTGTCAGTGCCGTCTTTTTAGATTTTAGAATACATTTAATTTTTCATTAGTCACCATTAAATGGGTAGAATCATATTTAATACATCGGTCTCAGTTGGTTAGAGTGAAGAATTATCAATCAGGTGTTGTTTCTTTGTCAGCAGGTGTCCCGCAAGGTTCAATCTTGGGCCCACTTTTATTTTCTCTGTATGTGAATGACTTGCCAAATTTTTGTTTCAATTCTAACATCCAGATGTATGCTGAT
>NW_015548722.1:1364-1598 GCF_001515605.1 Sinocyclocheilus anshuiensis | reverse complement strand
TATATATATATATATCAACCCTCTACATTGCGAGACTAAATCTTACTCTGGGCGACTAAATAATATCTAACATAAGCCATTGGCTAATAAATTCTTAGGCGTTCAACACAGATTTTCACTCGATAAACACGCTGACTGAGCGCTTGAGAGTTTCGCTCTCTGTCAAGCGATCTGTACTATTTGGATGCGCTCAATGGATCATGTCATGTACTCAATTAGTGCTGGGCGGTATAC
>NW_015548722.1:920-1236 GCF_001515605.1 Sinocyclocheilus anshuiensis | reverse complement strand
AACAACGTTCGGAACGCAACACTGTTTGAAAGGGGTCCCTTTTCATTGTTGCACTGTAGTGAGGGAACAGCTGTATTTGTTACTAAGCGTGAAAGTTCCGTAACTGAAGTAGGAACTAATAGAACGTGATGACACCGAAGAACTCATCCACAATATCCTCATTGACCGCCACAAATATCCACCGCCCCCTGCCATCAGCTCCCGCGTCTCACACATACACACGAGCGCGACTTTAGCAATAGATTTAGCAACTTTCAGACCCTTTTAGCGGCTTTTTTCCATAGAATATTCATACTGACAAACCTAGCGACTTTTT
>NW_015548722.1:0-128 GCF_001515605.1 Sinocyclocheilus anshuiensis | reverse complement strand
TACAGAACCGGCTTTACTCATAAGATGCGCGTTAAATATCGCATGTGATTTATCGTGCAGCCCTAGTTAACATGTATTAAAATGGGTCATGTTTAGTCACTATTTAGTGTGGTATTTTTTGACAATAT
>NW_015548721.1:0-568 GCF_001515605.1 Sinocyclocheilus anshuiensis | reverse complement strand
GCCACACAAGGATCCAGCGGCTTTTCAAGTGGACACTGGCCAGGTGTGGACACTGGCCAGGTATGGACATTGCGAGACTGTTATTAGCCCTCAAACAGGGCACACGATCGCTCAAGGACTATATTCAAGAGTATCTGAACTTTGCTTATTTTTCTGATCTGCCAGACTGTGTACTCATAGACTTCTTTTGTGAGGGCATTAATCAGCCGCTCAAATCACGTTTAATCCGTGAAGGTCCCCGCTCATCTCTCAGTCAGTTTATGGACTATGCTTTGTTGACTGTTGGTTCAACGTTCACTGTGGGTGTCATGGAGGAACGCGACCCTGCACTCACTCGTGTAATGGCTGCCACACTAGAGCACGCTCACAAAATGGCGGACACAACAGCGCCCCGCTATATTCAAGAGTATTTAGAGATCTCTGATACAACAGCGCCCCGTTATTTCACAGCTGCCAATCCTGAATCAAGTCAAGTCACGGCTGATTTTCCTGAGTCAAGTCAAGTCACCGTTTATCTTCATGTGTCTAGTCAAGTCACGAATGATCTTCATGAATCAAGTCAAGTCAC
>NW_015548720.1:785-896 GCF_001515605.1 Sinocyclocheilus anshuiensis | reverse complement strand
AGGAAAAGGATTAGAAGTGACAGGAGGAAAGACTGAGATGTGAGGACATGTGTCGCAAGCGTTGCGCTTGTTGCGCTTGTTTCAGATGCTGTAGCTGTAGGACACAGGGGC
>NW_015548720.1:0-419 GCF_001515605.1 Sinocyclocheilus anshuiensis | reverse complement strand
AATTAGGTTGCTAGTTGTACTTGTTCAATAATAATAATAATAATAATAATATTATTAATAGTTTCTTTATGATACGCCTTAGTTGTTAGTTTGCACCTATAATAGTACACCGATTAACTTATTTTCACGAAAATCAATCTTTTTCATCTTATTTGTCTATCTGAGTACAATGTGTAATTTAAAATACAGGTAAAAAGCTAGTGAAAATTAATACAGAAAATTTGAGTAATTTCATTGCGTGTTCTATGCAGTTTTGCGTCTTGGTTACAAAAAATGACATCAACATCCATAATGTCATCACTTCCTTTAACAACAAACGACCTACCTTTCGCGACTTTACTTAATATTATTGCAACAAGGCCTGCGTTGCTAGCAGAGGCAGTCTCGCGCTAGCGACTGCTACGTGAGCTGGAGGCCCG
>NW_015548719.1:0-4448 GCF_001515605.1 Sinocyclocheilus anshuiensis | reverse complement strand
TGAACATGGTCATAAATAAAATATATAAATACATAAAATAAAAGTAAAAGTAATAAAATAACATTTTTTCGTACAAGATAAGCAAGATAAGGCCATGCTTGGGGTTTTATTTTTATTTTTGGTCTGACTTTCTTTGTACTGATGTAAAATCAGCTGGGGGATGGACAATGCAAATTAATTGTACCTTCTGTCTTATAAACCCTCCATATTTAACTCCTCAGTATTTTGTCAGTGAGATTTTTGAACAAAAACTGCTGCAAAAATGGTCCTCAGAATTACATGTTTAATAAGCATAATAGTATTTATGCACGGTAAGTATGATTTAGGAATACATTTTTATACTACTTTATTACTGACTGCTGTAGACAACGGTCTGACTTTTATTTTAACAGAGTGCAAAGGTCAAACACTGACTGAGTCTGAGTCAGTCGTCATCAAACCAGGGAACAATCATAAACTGACCTGTACCTTCTCTGGGATTGATGTTGGAGATGCAGATATTTCATGGATAAGACAAGCTGAAGGGAAAGCTCTCGAGTGGATCTCATATATTTCTGCTCCGAGTGGCAGCAGCAAATATTACTCTAAAACTGTTGAAGGACGATTCACCATCTCCAGAGACAACAGTAAAATGCAGGTGTATCTGCACATGACAACTCTGCAGACTGAAGACACTGCCGTTTATTACTGTGCCCGAAAAACACAGTAACACAAGAGGCTTCTGTGCAGTACATAAACTCAATGTGCTTTGGAGAAACCATACACTGTTCATGCCAGACATTATCAAAAACCGTTCAGATGGTAATCTAAAAAAAAGTAGCCCATCTCTCATTCTTCAACATCAACATTAAAGCATGTAGAAATACTCAACCATCTCATCACAGTTCATCCCAAAACATGTTACTCCAACTATGAATAAAGGAAACTCTGTTTACCTTTGTGTGTGAAACATGTATATATACTATATATTTTAAGGAACAATTTGTATGTTTTGTATGATTTGAGAAAACTGGATTTGGATTAAATAAAAACATATGCAATTAATTGGTAATCATCTATCATAGCCTAGTGAATAAGAAGTAACAAACAATACATTTAAAGGCAGACATGGTTACAGAGGTTAATAAGGGCACAGAAATGCAAATGTACCTTTAGAGGGCACCCTATGCAAACCTACTTCTATTTGTCTTCCTCAAAAGTCTCCAAGCTATTCATCTCGACACAAAACTTGTTTTGCTTGCTCTTTTCATAACATGACAATGGATATTGTGTCTAAACTGGGTTTTGGCTTCATGTTTGCTTTCACAGAATGTAAGAAGAGCTCCTGAAAACCTGTTGATGATCAGACTTATTCATGTGCACCATTGTAAATGTTAATGTTGAACTGTTTGTTTTTCAGTCTGTTGGTGTCAAACACTTACTGAGTCTGAGTCAGTGGTCATTAAACCTGGAGGATCTCACAGACTCACCTGTACATTCTCTGGATTTAGTAGTGACCCAGACTTAGCTTGGATCAGACAGACTGCAGGAGGAGGTCTGGAGTGGCTGTCATACATCTCTGCTAGTAGTACTATATACTACTCTCAGTCTGTTCAGGGACGCTTCACCATCTCCAGAGACAACAGCAAGAAACAGATGTATCTGCAGATGAATAATATGAAGAATGAAGACACTGCTGTATATTATTGTGCAAGAGAGACACAGAGATGAATGCAGCTACAGCACTGCACAAAATAAGCTATTTGTATGTGCATGTATTTACCAAAATACAACCCACTGAAGCTCTACAACTTCACAAATTCAATTTTATCTCACAGATCACAAATAACTTCTTACATATTCTTACATAATTACATATTATTGTAATTGACTATCAATAAACCAATAAAAGAAACATTTATACCCATTTATGACCAAATACCTTATAGGGAGTATTGTAAATGTAAAAAAAAAAAAGAAGAAGAAGAAGAAGAACAAGTGTTAACATAAGAACAAGAGACACTAAATTCTGCACTGAAGATGATTTTGGCACTGAAATCTGTTTTGTAATAATAACTGTATGTGTTTAGAGACCAAACCTACGGTGCCTGTAAGGTGACATGTTCGGTTCACTTAGTTTTCCCGTGGGAACGTGATATTAACTCGTGGTCACGAGATCATTTTGTCGCGGTAACGACATCCTTATGTCATGGTCACGGCTTCTTATTTTGAGGGAACGACATATTTTTTCTCGTGGCCAAGAGTTTAATGCGTAAACAAACCTGCGTGACAGCAACCCCGGATTATCAGAGATGGATTCATGAATGTTTTATTTTTAATTAAGATATTATTATGTTATTTATTATAGAAATTATTACATTATTGTACTATTATATTAACCATATAGGCCTTGGCTACCGGACTGTATTAAGTGCGATTGTCAGCATTCAAATGAAGTTTATCATGAATAAATGTTACATAAAGTGCATAATATAAAATAGGCCTACAAGAAAACATTTTTATCCATCCTACAGTCTTGTAAGTCCATTAACTGATCGTCTTTTTCTCGTAATATTTGTTATTATTAGCATATAGCCTATTATTATTGGTTATATTTTTATATTTGTTTATATTCATTTTTCCCCCTTCATTTCGATCTCTTTACTTAACGTTCTGAATACTTTTGTAAATAATAGCCTACTGTAAATGCTCGACATGCCAATAAAGCTTTGATTATGCTGACTGGAATTTTTGCTGGAATGCAGTTTAAATTTAACATATATGTCATTTTATTTCGGCTAATTAATAGACCATAATTATAAATACTATAGTGTTTCGTTGAGGAATTAATCATTCACGTAGTTTCATTTGTAAATGAAAACACAACACGCTCATTTATCATCACACATGGGCATAAATACAATCATAAAGTCAAAACTTTATTGGCATAATTGTCAGGCGTTTATTTACAAAATATATGGTAGGCTAGCAAATGCTAGCATAATTATACAATACGTTAACTAGGTAAAGCGATAGCCTACACAAATTGAAAGGGGAAATAAGCATATATAACAATAAATATAAAAATATAGCCCTAATAAGTTAATGTAATAATAAAAATAATAATATACAAATATTAAATTAAATGTTTAATGTTAATAAAAATGTTTTATCTATTTTTGATAATCCCGGGTTGCTATGGTCACGCAGGTTTGTTTACGCATTAAACTCTTGGCCACGAGAAAAATATGTCGTTCCCTCAAAATAAGAAGCCGTGGCCATGACATATTATCACGTTCCCACGAGTTATTATTATGCTGTGGCCACGACAAAACTAAGTGAACCGAATCACCTTACGGGCACTGTACAAACCAGTTTATATATTTGTGTTCAGTGTCTTATTTCTTGCTGAACAGTACAAAAATAAATCAGGTTGTAAAAAAATTAATAAAAATAGCTCAGTACTTTGAGTGACTGATGAGCATTCTATACTTGATTATTTTACTCTATGCAAATCTGCTCAGTGTTTCCGGGTGTTTTAAAGAGGGCCGTTTGTATTGTTTATCTCCCAGTAGAGCAGAGAGAAATCAACACAAATCATGTTCCCGACATCTTTACTGCTGCTTTTGGCAGCAATGACCTGTGAGTGTCTATCAGCAAGTAATATGAAACAGATATGTGGACAGAACTGTATAATTTCATCAGTGTGTGTATTATTATTTTCTCTCTGACAGGTGTGGAGTGTAATATTGTCCTGAAACAGACAAACTCTATAGTTCTGCAGCCGGGACACTCACTCACTCTCACATGTGAGGTGTCTGGATACTCTGTTACTGATGGTAGCTACGCAACAGCCTGGATAGACATCCTGCAGGAAAAGCTCTGGAGTGGATTGTGCACATATGGGGAGATGGAAGCATAACAAAAAAAAAGACTCACTGTCAAACAAGTTCAGCATCTGTGCAAAAGTGACTCCAGCAACACAGTGACTCTTAAAGGACAAAATCTAAAGACTGAAGACACAGCTGTGTATTACTGTGCCAGACATCCACAACATGAGAAAACAGCACAAGCTCTGTACATGAACTACTACAGTCAACATCCACTATATGTGTCTAAAAAAATTAATCATTTATGATTATGTTATCACTCATGTATTGATTCTTCAAACATGACACTGGATAGTTAACAAGATAGTTCAACTCAACTAGTAAAAAATTAAACACAAAAAAGTGTTACCATTTGGCCTATGCAAACAAATCAAAGATGCAAGCCCTGTATGAAAGCATTTTAGCTCATTGAAATTCAAGCTTCAAAATCATATTTAACTCAGGTAATGATATGCAAATATTCACCATGAGAGAATAAGAGTGTCAGTTTCCTCCAGCAGAGGGGCAGTCCACTAACACTAGGATAAAGCTGTCTGGATTTACTGTCTGATTCTGAAATCAATCATGAGTCAAACTCTA
>NW_015548718.1:0-562 GCF_001515605.1 Sinocyclocheilus anshuiensis | reverse complement strand
TCTGGTCTGATTTAGGAAAAGATAAACTGTTTAGAGCTATGACAATGTAATTAGTAGCAGAAATATTGAGGTACTTTAGTAAACAATTTTTAGTAACCACTAATACCACATTGGGGAAAAACTACTTGACATATTTATAAACTTGGCTAAAGGGTTTTTCATTTTTGGGTGAACTATCCTTTAAGTAAAAGTATTATCTTGCATAATTTAATGTACTTAAGGTTTTGAGAGTAAAAGTAAAGGTAAACAGTATTGTTCTGAAAAAGAATTCGTTAGGATGGTTTTGCATTAATATTACTGCTGCACTACTGTGTGATGGTTTTACATTAATATTATTGCTGCACTACTGTGTATGTTGCATTTTACTTCTGAATATGTTCAAGGTTATTAAATTTAAAATTGCCTAATAAATATACTGTTGGGTAGTTTAGTCTACAACAATGCATCATGTTGTAAAATACCATATTTTTGTAGTGCTGCTGTCCTCTGAGGAAAAAAAAAAGAAAAAAACGTACAAACTTCATATTTGTACGAGTATACTTAACGAATGTACTTCCTTGCA
>NW_015548717.1:0-1877 GCF_001515605.1 Sinocyclocheilus anshuiensis | reverse complement strand
AGAAATATTGCCATACTGATTTGTGAGTCTTTATGATTTTTTTTTCCCAGTAGAGCTTCATCATGGATGAATGTAGTGCATTTAACATTGTCCATCAATAAACAATCCACTGAAAGCTGCAGATTCTTGGACAGAGAAACAGCAGTCAGAGTGATTCAGTAACAGCTATGAGTGCAGTCACTGTGACTCTGACTGACGGAGGTTTTTGTACGATTCTTACAACTTTGCGCTGTGGATCGCCGGATCGGCTTTCACCGTGGACGAAGCGGAGTCCAGCCCGGGGTCGTCACATGTGAACACAGCTTTACTGTTGATGCTGTGTAAACTCAGACAGTAATAGTCTCCTGTATCTTCAGTCTGGACTCCACTGATGGTCAGAGTGAAATCACTGTTAGATCCACTGCCACTTAATCTAGATGGAGTTCCTGACTGCACTTGATTCGCTCCATAAGTAAGGAGTTTAGGAGCTTCTCCAGGTTTTTGTAGATACCAGCTAAGACATGCAGTACCACCACAACAGCAGGGAGTAGCACTGCTAGTTGTACACTTTATTTTGACTTGTTGTCCTGTTTGAGCGAGCAGCTGTGAGGGAGTTTGAGTCACTGTCACCTGCCCAATGGATTCTGTCAAGTGAAGAACATCAGAAGTCAAATATTCTCACACAGTCATTTCTCTTTGGAAAATACAAACATAACTAATTTTGCAAACCTTAAAAAAACATTGCCAGAGTCCAGACAAAGATGATGCTGAAAGTCCTGTTTGTTGGTTGATGAAGAAGAGCTCTTGATCATGTCATGTTCAGTTCATAGAGATATAAACACATGCAGAGCAGTGAAGCTTGTGCTGCTCATGCAAAACACCCTCTGGCTGGATCCATCTTGGTCAGTCCGTACTGTCAGAAACAAGACCGGGATCCAACAGCAGGTGAAAACAAAATCCAAGTTTATTGAAACTGTGATAACAAAAAAGTAAATAAATCAGCCGGATAGCAAAACCCCAGCAAAAAGTCAGTTCCGATCAGCGTGGAGGTTAGACCAGCCGCGGTCGAGCCCGCGGGGAACAGAGGCGGCGAACCGGCAATAGAATGCCACCGCTGAATTCCAGGGGTGGTCTCGAGCATGGGCAGAGAGGAATAGGACGGAACTCCCGTGGAGAGACAGGCCTATGAGTAGCGAGAGCCAAGGACGGGAGCCGACCAGACTTCTAGGGAGGCAGGAGGGTAGAAAGAGGAGGGTGACAAACACAGGAACTCCAGACTGACTAGACTAGAAAAAAAATAAAATAAAAAACTGATACAGACAAACACAGCATGGACAGAGACGATCTAAGCTGCTGCACAACATATTACGGACTGACACAAGATAGCATCCAAGAGGGCCAGATAAAGGGAAGAATAATGAGGACAAAACGAGGTGCAGGTGAGAAGGGAGAATTAGCTAACAGGGATAACGAGAGGGGCGGGGTGAACACCAGGATGACAGCAGAGCACATGGCAAGCCGTCAAAACAAAAGGCCATGTGCTCCATGATAACAAAGCCCAAGTAGACCCCACCGAAATCGTGACAGTACCCCCCCGCCCCCAAGGAACGCCACCAGGTGACTCAAGGGGGGGTTTACCTTGTGTCCGGCGGAAGTCCTCGATCAGCGACTGATCCAGAAGATCCCGAGCCGGAACCCAACTCCTCTCCTCTGGACCGTAACCCTCCCAGTCCACCAGGTACTGGAACCCCCTGCCACGACGACGAACATCTAGTAATCTCCTAACAGAATAGACAGGAGAACCATCCACTAGACGAGGGGGAGGGGGGGCAGGGGATAAAATGTTGGCATTCAGGCGAGACCTGAACACAGGCTTGACCCTGGATACATGAAAAACA
>NW_015548716.1:0-4245 GCF_001515605.1 Sinocyclocheilus anshuiensis | reverse complement strand
AAAGGAAAAATTGAAATCGCATCATATGACCCCTTTAATGACAGCGAGGAGTGCTATAGGTGCACAATAATGTATCTTTAATGTAAACTTTACATCTCATGTTATGAGAAAATATTTTTAGCGAGAACAATGATCAATGATGTGCACTTACTTCGATATTGTGGCGGACACTGCTGGATTCAGTGGAACGGTCTATTGTCCGGTTTGAATAGGACCAATGATAATAGCTTACTGTACAACCACAGCTGCACGGAAGTGTTGATGTCATGTGAAGGCATCTCCACAACATTATGAAAAAATACCACTGTATTTGAAGGATACAACTTGAAGAAAACCGTAAGATTTGCACGTTTCCTTTTTAAAATAATTTGTCAATGTTAGATAATTGTATTTACACTGCAATAAATATAGGCCTATATTTTTTTCCACTAAAAATAGCTTAAAGATGTTCACCTTATCAGCAAAACTGCATTAATTTAATTTAATTTGAATTTTTAAAAACAATTTAAATATTATTGGGCCAGTGGAAATGAATGAGATCAACTCAATTCTAAATTATTTTTCTGAGAACTATTTTAAACAGTTTTTTATGGATATTTTGATATATTTATTCTAAAACATAACAAGGATACCGGATGATTTTTAGCAATAAAAATGAATGTGTATGGCACAAATGGTATTTCTAGTCCGTATCTCATATTTCCTTAATGTCTTGTACCTTTGACGGTGTTCAACATGGTGTCACATGGATGGGAATATGCATAAAAATGATATGCAGATGAGGATATGCATACTAAAACTAGGCGTTGTAAGCCTCATATATGGTGATTTCGGGGAGGAGTCGGGGTGGAGATGCACATACAATCTTCCCCTGATTGTGCGTGCATGCACAATCTTCCCCTGACTGGGATTTATAAAGTGATTTGCCCGCTAACCTCCCTCTATCTACTGCGCTGCCCGTGATGGCAGTCGCCATTTTGTGTTTCTGGCCTACACACTGCTCTTAAGCCCCAGAGGCCTCTCCTGTCCACGAGACTGCCCCAGAGGCCTCTCCTGTCCACGAGTCTGCCCCAGAGGCATCCACTGCAGAAACTCCAGAGGTGGCGGCACCCTATGTACTCACTGTCTGCCCTGTTATGGCCAAGGTGGCCGTTCATTAACTCACTGTCTGCCCTGTTACGGCCACGGAGGCCGTTCATGAACTTTCTGTCTGCCCCGTTACGGCCAAGGAGGCCGTTCATGAACTCTCTATTTGCCCCGTTATGGCTGAGGAGGCCATTTACTAACTCTCTGCCTGTCCTGTCACAACCATGGAGATCGACTGTGAATGTCTTGTGAAGGCCATTGAGGTCACTGTTAACCTCTCTGTGCTCTTATTTCCAGTCCAGCCTGATCCACTGTGGTGGTTCCCTGCAACATCAGCTCCACTGAAGTGGTCCTCCGTCCCATCTGCTCCACCGTGGGGGTCTTTGGTCCCATCTGCTCTGCTGTGGTGGTCGTCTGCTCCACCATGGGGATCTTCAGTCCTGTCTGATCTGCCCTGGTGGACGTCTGCTCCATCCGGTCCGTCTGCTCCGCCATGGTGGTCTTCTGCCCAGCTCTGGTGGTCTTCTGCACTGCCTTGGCTTATGTCAGATCTCCAGCTGGAGTGCCCACGAGATCCTCTAGAGGGCACTCCATCCTTAAACTGTACCATTGTTTCACGGACTACATCTCCCATAACACCCCATGCCAGAAACTGATTACACCTACAGCTGTTTCCAATTAGAAGAACTATTTAAGTTGCACTCATTCACATGGCGAAGTACTGTTTTGCTGTTGCAGACTCTACCAAGCGTATTCATTTGCCATTGCCATTGTCATTGCCTTGTTTCATTGTTTTGTTAATTTGTTACTTTGGACTGCTCACTTGTATTATGACCCTTGCCCGTTCCTTTGGATTACTCTTTTGCCACTGCCTTGGATTACCTTGTTTGCTGGATCTTGACCTTGCCTGTCTGACTACGCCTTTGTGTTAATAAAGCTTGCACTTGCAAAGAGTCCCTGTTACAGTATAATGTCCCTTTTACAATCCGATTTATAGCTACATGCTCTAATGCATTGGTACTGTAAGAAAGTTATTTTCTGTGGCCACAAAAATATCCTTTCTTAGAGTTTATATGAAATTACACTGAATGTTCTCTGGACGAACAGATTAGTTGATTGTAAAACTCTAAAAAGCTGGAAAACCAGTTTTCAGGAAACGACCCTGCTTCAGTGTGGAAAGTCCTGAAAGACATTACAAAATACAAGACAACCTTCCCCCAGTTCTGTAGCGAATCAACAACTGGCAGCATTCCCTGAAAAACTCGTGATATTCTTTTCTTATTGGCGAAATAGATCAGGCAAACTATCCAGTGCATATTTGTGTTTGCGCTTTGGAGAACGTCAAAAAGTTTCTTTTTGCATAGTATTTTTTGCAGTGTTGAGCAGTGTAGCCAATCATAGATATATCTGTTGATTTATTGAACGCAATTGCCAATCAGAGGTGTTTAAGTTAAAAACCACTCATTGCTCAAAACAGCAGAGTTTTTGTCCAAGGCTGAGTTTTACAAGTTCACAAGTCCTCTCTTTTTAACAAAACTTATTAAGATCGCGATGAACTAAGACGAGAAACAGCTTTTTAATGATTACAAAGCAAGTGCTCTTTGCATGCTTTTTGGTCTATAAATAATCCATTCAGACTTTGTATAAAACTTTGTTTTTTTTGGCCATATACATGCTGCAAAGTTTTAATTAGCAGGGCAGACACAAAGGCAGTGTAGAGTAGCAGCAGAAAGCAGCACTGAAAAGTGAGCACTTCAAACTTGCCATTTCTTGGACTAAAGTAAAAAAAAAAAAAAAAACACTTTTGTGCAGAATTAAGCTACTACAATCAATGGAGATGTAGCCGGTGAGCTACTTTTCTTTTGTTTGAAATTTTTTTGTTTATGTGCATTATGTCATTCTGGAAGTGTACTTGGACATGATTGGTTTGTTAATGGCTTTCCATAGTGATTGTTATTTATATATATATATATATATATATATATTCAGATTATCATCAATAAATCATCATACATAATCATCAATTTAGAAAAGTGTAAATGGTTGAATATCTGCTGTCTATTTACATGGTCTGCTTTATGGTAATTTAAAATCAAACATTTAAATCCTGTGTGCACTAAATCCTGTTTGTATTTGATTGTATCTATTTGTGCTTGCTCTTAAAGTGGTGTTTGTATTTGTGTTTAAAGGTTTTTCACCTGATTGATGGACACAATGAACACTGCATCGAACTTTCGCAAAAGTGTGGTCATTGAGTGAAATGTTAACTTTATTTTAATCAAAATACAAAAACATTATTTACCCCTTTTGCATCTGTGAGGCGTCCATTACACATTTTACCTGTGTGTTAATGTCAGCATTTATGACTGTCGAATGTCTGACTACTTTACTCTTGGTAATGTATTTTGCAGTCCATGTGTTTCTGTTCACGAACTGAATTCTTCATTAAGCACACCATCGCACGGAGAAGACTTGAAAACCGAACACCAAGTAGCTATAGGCCTATTTTAACAATAAATAATGAGCCCGTATCATTTGCTCAACCGATTATATTTGGTTGATAATGTATTGGGCACCCACTGATAGTATTAAGGGATCTAAAATATAGTCATACAGAATAAGGCATTAATATGTGCTTTATAAGAACTAATAATTAGAGTTTGTAAATTATGGTCCAGTGGATTGCCATCAAGTTTCCAATTAGTAAAGTCATTAAAATGATCAAAATTTTGAATAAATTATTTATATGATAGCCTACTTCGTCTGTTAGCAGGGCTGAGTGTAAGAGTCGGGAGCACAATCAGTGGCGTGCACAGACCTCCAGAGGGGCAGGGGAGTAGGGGAGTAGTGGGGTGGGGACTGTGGGGTTGTTGGGTTTGGGGTTAGTTGGGGATGGTGATTAAAGGGGCAGGGGCTCGAAATATCCCCCCCCCCCCCCCCACACTGATTCTTAAATCAACCTGGTTCAAAACCCAGATAGTACATGTAGACTTTGTCTGTTAAAGATCGCTTCACCTGGAAAGCATCTGCTGTGTACAAACATCTGATACAAAGTTTTACATACATTCTAAATTATAAACATCTTAAAGGGGTCATATGATGCTATTTTAAAGGTCATCATTTGGTGTATTTGGTGTAACAGAATATGTTGACATGCTT
>NW_015548715.1:979-1191 GCF_001515605.1 Sinocyclocheilus anshuiensis | reverse complement strand
TAGAGGAAGATGCGACTGAATTGATGCCTGAAGAATGCACTTCCAGCAGCCAGGATAAACAGTTGGCGGTTAAAGTTTTCTATGCACAATTTGATTTGACGAAAGTCAGACCTATTACTATCTATAGTTGATGGATAAAAAATTAAATTAAAATAAGCATGTAACGACCACAAACGGAGGAAAATAGCGGAGTAAAAGTACCGATACATCAC
>NW_015548715.1:262-897 GCF_001515605.1 Sinocyclocheilus anshuiensis | reverse complement strand
CAATTTTTAAACTACTCAAAAAAGTACAATTACTGATAAAAACTACTTAATTACTGTAACGTGAGTACTTGTAATTCGTTACTTCACACCCCAGCTGGCAGCTGATATAAATAATTGTAATTAGTCATAATTAACTGTAATTATTTATATACATTTACCTTTTGAGCTAATTTGCTACAGTGTGCCTAACTGGATGGTGAAATTGTGATGAAACGATGGGTTTGCTGACCACAAGCAGTTCTGTCTTGACAAGGTTGAGTTGAAGGCGATGGTCCTTCATCCATCAAGAAATTTCAGTTAGACAAGATGAGATGCGAGCAGCTATCATCGGATCATCAGGATGGAATGAAAGGTAGAGTTATGTGTCATCAGCATAGCAGTGATATGAAAAGCCATGTTTCTGAATGACAGAGCTTAGTGATGCCATGTAGAGAAGAGAAGTGGTCCAAGAACTAAGCCCTGAGGCACCCCAGTAGTTAGATGTTGCGACTTGGAAACCTCACCTCTCCAAGATACCTTGAAGGACCTATCTGAGAGGTAAGACTCAAACCACTGGTGTGCTGTTCCTGAGATGCCCTTTGCCAATAGGGTTGACAGGAGGATCTGGTGGTTAACCGTGTCAAAAGCAGCGGACA
>NW_015548715.1:0-178 GCF_001515605.1 Sinocyclocheilus anshuiensis | reverse complement strand
AGCCGCTCTTGCCAGTCTTAGGGCTTCAACAACTGAGAGCAAGGCAGTCTCGGTTAAATGTCCACTTCTGAAACCAGACTGGTTGCTGTCGAGGAGGTTGTTCTGTGTGGGAAAGGCAGAGACTTGGTTAAACACAGCTCTTTCAAGTGTTTTTGCAATGAAAGGAAGAAGGGAAACC
>NW_015548714.1:1075-1227 GCF_001515605.1 Sinocyclocheilus anshuiensis | reverse complement strand
AGAACCCTGCTTGTGTGAGGAGGCAATTTTCTCAGCTTCTTCAGATTAAGGCGAGTAAACTTCAGAATTCCATCATGTTATCAATTTTTTTTTTTACTAAGAGTAAAGAATGTTTGATGTTTTTGTAGATGTTGAAAGCCAGAGACATAGGG
>NW_015548714.1:0-831 GCF_001515605.1 Sinocyclocheilus anshuiensis | reverse complement strand
GAGGAGGCGATTTTCTCAGCTTCTTCAGAAGAGAGGGAAAGATGGTTTAAGGCAAGTAAACTTCATAATTCCATCATGTTATCAATTTTTTTTGTTTTACTAAGAGTAAAATTTTTTTGTTTTTGTAGATGTTGAAAGCCAGAGACATAGGAGAGCATCATTCTTTTGAGATTGATGTGAGTTATTTTTAGAAAATAAATGTTTCTGTTGTCTCCTGCCTGTTTACCTCACATTTTGATGCAACAACAGTATGATTACGTGTTCATATTTTATATGTGTTTTTCATTGCAGAACTCAAACCAACTTTGGAGTTGTCTGATTTGGAGAGTCATCATTCTTGGTCTTCCTTTCTTAAAGGAATAGTTCACACAAAAAAATCATTTATTTGCCTAATGTCATTCCAAACCTATAAGACCTTTGTCATCTTTAGAACACAAATTAAGATATTTTTAATTTTCTCTCATAATTTTTTGTTAATCCATTGAAAGTCTAGATAATCAGTATTTTCAAGCTTCAAAAATACAGAGTTATTGTAGAAGTAATCCATGCCAATATTTATATATGAATAAATCTTAACATTTATCATAGCGAACATGTCTGTTCAGAAGGAAATACTGGTCTCCCAGACTTGGAATGGAGGACAAAAATTAAGAGAATAATAAATATATTTATTTGTGTTCCAAAAATTCCAAAGGTTTGTATGGGTTTGGAACAACACGGGGGAGAATAAATTATGACCATTTTCATTTTTTGGTGAACTAACCCTTTAAACAGCAGCCCTCCACCTACATGAAAATTTGTGAGGTATGTGAATGTCATGTCTGTTTTAAT
>NW_015548713.1:0-828 GCF_001515605.1 Sinocyclocheilus anshuiensis | reverse complement strand
AGGCAAGATGAGCCTACCTTCTGAGACGATATCATGACAGCCTGTTTGAAGAGGCAGAAAAAATGTCAGGGTCTGGAAAGGACAGAAAAGGGCACAGTATGAAAACATTGCATTCACTGCAGTACAGTGTTCGTTGCTAATCAAAGAAAAGACAAAACGGGCACAAAAAGAAAAGACAACTGTAAAAAGTTAGTTAATTAATTAATAACTTACATTATTATAAAAACAACAGAAAAGAAACACAAATTCTGATCCACAAACCTTTGTTTAATCTTAGCCAGGTCAGTTAAAAACGTAAAATATTTAATTAATTAATTTAATTTAATTCATTAATCTTTTATATCAATTAGATATAATATAAATTAATGTTTTTTAAATCATTTTATCGTTAAGCAATTTAGATTTTTAGACCCCTTCACCTACCCCCAAACCCAAACATACCCATTTAATAACGAATATAAAAACATATGAAACGTAAAGGACAGAAATAAGCAAGGAAATTACCATTTTAGTAACAACATAGCATTACAAAAAATATTTTGGGTCGCTAATCCACTTCTCCTTTGCCGAGATAATCCATCCACCTCACAGGTGTGGCATATCAAGATGCTGATTAGACAGCATGATTATAGCACAGGTGTGCCTTAGGCTGGCCACAATAAAAGGCCACTCTTATAAAAGCATGACGGACAGACAAATGCAATCCCAATAATTTACTGCAAAAATGTCAAAAACATTACCAAAAGTAGTCCAAATGATGCGTTGCAGGCACAGGTGAAATAGAATAATTTTGAGTGAGGTACAGAGCAGAATTTAAATTGTTAATCG
>NW_015548712.1:644-1264 GCF_001515605.1 Sinocyclocheilus anshuiensis | reverse complement strand
TGGGTTCTTCACTACGCTCACCTTCAGTGGACTGAATCGTTACAGACGGAAACGTGTGGAAAATACGAGAAAACTAATCGAAGCGCAGACGAGGGACAACTTTGAAACTGTCTGAAGTATGTTCCTTTAAAACGGGAGGGTTTTGTCCGAGTATGTTCTCACAACATTGAGCGACTGATAAGCGGTAAAACTGGGAACTGAACTAAGTTAGTCAAAATGGTGCTTGAGGTAAATCAAAGACGGTAAAATCCTGTCAGTTCGCTATTGTTACAGAGCTGACGAGACGTGAGACGTGCGGCTCCAAATGCAAACCTTTATTATCAGACATGGTTAGAGACAGGCAGGGGTCAGATAGTGGCAACAGGTATATAGAGGGCAAGACATAAGAATATTCCTAGGGCTAGCGTGGGTCTACGAACGGTGAACAGAATTAACAGGGCGAGACTAGAGGAGTAACTCCAAGTATAAAGCAAAGGTCCAGGCAGGGGCAAACAGTATCTGACTAGGGCAAGATGAGAGGGGGATTCCGAGGTACACAGGCAAAGATCAGGATACGAGAAAACAGACAAGGCAAGACTAAGGTAAGGCTATGAAAACTAACGGGCTCCGTAGAGTAGATA
>NW_015548712.1:0-156 GCF_001515605.1 Sinocyclocheilus anshuiensis | reverse complement strand
AAACCCATTTTGGGTTAATTTAACCCAGCAGTAGGCCTATAGTAAATTGCAAACAATATTTTAATTAAATAAAACAATCCACCATGTTTACTGATACATTACCTGATATATTATGTATGTATGACCTAATGTATAAACAATCATTTTAGAGCAATT
>NW_015548711.1:1037-2615 GCF_001515605.1 Sinocyclocheilus anshuiensis | reverse complement strand
CATATAAATTGCATAGGCTAATTGTTTAACAAAACAAGCCCAAGTTTGTATACTGCATCCAAGCAGTCATCATAATACTACACACACACACACAAGTTTTTAGCGTGATAAGTTATAACATATCTGATTTTGAATGTAGTGACTGTATATTCAAGTAATCACAATGCCTAAATATAAGTTAAAGAGTGGACGAGTGACTCAACTCTCAAAACGTGAATTATTGTGGAGTGAGATAACACAAAGGCCGAGGGCTCAGCAGACAGACGTTGATTCATGAGTGACAGTTTTTTAGCGTGATAAGTTATAACGTAGGCTATCTGATTTTGATTGTAGTATGACTGTGTATATTCAAGTAATCCCAATGCCTAAATATAAGTTAAAGAGTGGGAGAGTGACTCAACTCTCAAAACGTGAATTATTGTGGAGTGAGATGACACGAAGGCTCTATGACTGCAACTCCGAAATCAGAGCACATTTGAATTAATCATAACCGAAACTAAATATGTCGGTTTATACGATCATGTCTTATCTTTTAAACGTCCAGATTGATAAATCCTTGAAAACTGCTTGACTTGATTAGTTTTGACTGTGCAAAGTTCTGTATTATGTTCTACAATATGAACTTAACAAGAGGCTTCCTCTAGTTCTGTGTACAATTATAGAGCGACACGAAGGTAAGCGCATTATTGTTGTTATTTTTTTAATTGTCGGATTATAATTAAGTATCAATGAATGACACAGTTTTGACTGTCATGGTGTGCGCATGAACGAGTGTGAAATACCGTATCGGTTAATTTCATGATTGCCATTTTGACAGTGTCTGCTTGCATATTTTATTCATGTTCGGTAGCCTAATTCTCTTTAATGTAGGCTATTCGCCCCGAGTTGATCCGTTTACCTGCTAAATTTATCTTATTTATAATTTATATTATTTTATCGTCAATATTTTGTTATTTAGTTAAAATGGCCCTTATCAACCTTGATTTACATATTCTATAACATTATTTTGACAGTTAAAGTTTTGGGCAGTTTTTGGGCGGGTTTTTGTGAGCTTTTGGGCTAGAAATCGTCCATCCAATCTGGCAACACTGCTCGTAATAACGACTTTGTGGTGGCGTTCATGTGCGTTCAACTCGTAAATACGATCTATCCGACATGACTTGAACACACCATTATACACATCAGAATGATTTTCTCTTCATCCAGAGTTAATACACAGGTGCTCAGTTCTGCTAACCGCATCACACTGAGGAACATGGCCATTTCTTCCCAGAATGAGATTGCTTATGACGTTTCAAGTCTGAGATATATGTGAAACTAATTTCACCGGAGGTGAAAAAAACAGCGTTTCAGGCGGTCGCGCACCGGACGAGAAGCACAGCGTCGCATCGCGCCACGTCTTTAAAATTCAAGTACATTATTTTCCATGAATGTAGGCACACTGGCGGCGCCGTTCGGCGTCTGTCCGCGATGCTCAGCTACGTCGTGTTGTACTTGTAAGAATTGTTCTAGACATGCCGAAAATTTGATGCTACAGCACAGCAGCACTTCTTCTTGGTTTTCTCTGATGCACTAACT
>NW_015548711.1:0-691 GCF_001515605.1 Sinocyclocheilus anshuiensis | reverse complement strand
CCTCGGAACAGCGCTTTTTTTGTCATTTACTGTCAAGGTAATATAAGACAAAGTAGAGCATTATAAATGTGTTTATTTATTTTTTTTTTAAATGAAGATATTTAAAAATGACTAGATCTGTGATGTTGACGACTGTGGAAACGGGTCATCACAGTCCAATCTTAAGTCTCTATTTGATCATGTGACAAGACAACACTCCGGCGGCTAGTTTAAACGCATAAACGGATTAGCTGAGCAGACCTAAACGAATATGCCATTCAAACATAAAAGTGGTTGTAAGAAGAGACAGGAGAGAAAAAATCAGGAGGAGAAGACATCAAAGCTGCCAAAATTAGATTATTTTGGATTTTTTACTACTTCCCAGTGCCCTCCCGCAGCAATATTTCAAAAGTAGATTATTTTGGATTTTTTACTACTTCCCAGTGCCCTCCCGCAGCAATATTTGTACATTGGATCAGCATGCTTCACCAACTAAAGTTACACCGCTGTCCTCATGTAGCAGGTAGTCTAGCCTTAAGAGCAAGCTAGCTAATGTTAGTGTATATATAATGTTAGCTAATGTTGGTGTAAATAATCATATCATAATGTTAGGCTTTTGTGTTAGGTGTAAATTTAAAGAGAAGTGATATGTTTACTTTTAACTTGGATATGTATTAAAGGGGTCATATGATGCGATTTCAATTTTTCCTTT
>NW_015548710.1:233698-235523 GCF_001515605.1 Sinocyclocheilus anshuiensis | reverse complement strand
TATACACATATATTCACATACATATATATGTATATGAACATGTAATAGATGAAATAAGTTAAATAAGTTCAAACTAACCTTCCTCATCATAGTTTGACATATCGTCTGTGATCATTGTGCTGAAATCTAACAAAAGGTTCCATGTGTCTTTGGGAATGGATCGCTTATGATGCTCCTGCAATGCAAAAGCAAACAAAACATTCATCCAGGTTTACAGTGTTAAACACTATTTATACCAGTTTAGCCTGGAACACTCTACACTACTTTTGCCCAGATTTTTGCCGCAGTTCAGTCTGGACACATCAATGATTGCTGCCAAAAATCAGAGTCAGCCTGTAGATTTTGGGCAACCAGAGTTGACAGATTTCGCAGAAAATCACACAGTGTATCATGGGCACAGACTCTGATTTTTTTTAGCATCAGACTATGAATCTGTCCAGCCTGAGAATATCAGACATGTTTGGTATTTTGAGCCGATTTTGGAATACATATTGTTTTAAAATGTCATGCATCTTCTAGCTACAAAGTGCATGTTTCTGCCCGAGTCTGTTGTGTTCAGAACAACTTGAAAGTTTATTAGTGTGTGATCCTCAGCTGTCTAGTGTATGATGCACAGTGTTCTCCGTAACCATTTTTAAAGTCTGCAAGTGTCAAAATAAAACTGTTTTATAGTTTGTTTTACAGTTTGGTGATGCTAGGGGGGCATACATTTAAAAACACATTCAGGTTTAAAAGTTAAATCTATTTATAACTTACAGCCATGTACAGATATAGTTTGTTTTACAGTTTGGTGATGCTAGGGGGGCATACATTTAAAAACACATTCAGGTTTAAAAGTTAAATCTATTTATAACTTAAAGCCATGTACAGATCAATACTCACCAATAAAAATTTGTTCCATAGATCTAGAAATTTAAAACGCCCAGCCAATATTAAATTCCAGTATGCAATTGCCATTTCTAGGTCTAGAGAAAAACAAAACAAAAAAACTGAAAAAACACTAGTTAACTATACAAAAATGAAAAGTAACACACGTGAATGAACCCAACACATGCCTAAGCCCTTTTGTCCTGGATTCTTAGCAAAGTTGAATGTGAACTGATAGAAGTCTTTAAATTTCCCTTGGTCCTTCAACTCTTGCTCCATCCTGGGTAGCTGTGCTTTGAGTTTCTCTATATTGTCACATCTTGACAAAACAAAGGCAAAGATCAGCATTTCAGTGTGTAAGTCACTGGATGAGGGGCAAAGATTATTCAGAGAGCTCAGACGTGATTAAAAAAAAATTACCCTTGCTCAGCCATTCCCTCCATGAACTCTTGTTTGGAGAACTCACATTGTGTTGCTGCCCGAAACTTCCAAGCAATTAGCAGAACACTTATACTGGCTGGATCAAGTCCCAAATCATCGCAGAACTGTTGGATTCCATCTATACCAATCTTGTTATCATCTTGAGGGTCTGCAAAATTTAATACAACGCAAGACATTTTCTCAATTCTTACAGAAAATGTACACAAAGCATGGTTTACTGTGTTTGTAATAATTCTCTATTTTTTAACACACAAAACACTATTTAAAAGTAATGAAATGCTGCTCAATCCTTACCTCTGTATCGATTGTAAAGCTGTTCTAACTTTTTCCGGTCTAGTGTTCCCTTTAGATTCTGTATGTAGAGGTCGGGATTTTGGAAAAAGTTGTCTGTAGCAACATCTAGTTTCCAATCATTCTGAGACAAACAATTCAATGCCGTTTTCTCGTTTGACTGGGTAAAGATCATGAACTGGCGAACTTTATCCTTCTGAGAGGATTTCAGCTTGTTCTGTAATAG
>NW_015548710.1:214494-233597 GCF_001515605.1 Sinocyclocheilus anshuiensis | reverse complement strand
AATCTTCCCACATAGTAACGTAGACATGTGGGGGTGTGTTAGAACGAGCCGTTTTAGGTAGGTGTGGCTGACTCTTAACTTTTATAAAGAATATCTCTTTGGATTTGAGACTTTAGTCTTTGCAACTTTACAGATCTTCTTTATGCACCAAGAGCTTGTAGCACTCCAAAGAGAAAGGAAAAATTGAAATCGCATCATATGACCCCTTTAAGAATCAGTATCACAATGGCATATTGACAACAAAATATTATTCAATGACCAGTAATAGAAATATTTTTTTTGCTCTATACTAAAAAGTATGAATATAAGTTAAATACCACGAAGATTTCATACATGACTGCTTTTCAGCAGCTTTTTAAACTGTTTGCATAAGGTTTTGTAACCGATAAACAAACAAATAATCCTGTGGCCCATTAGTTCGGCTTCTCATTTGTAAAACGAATTTTACAGCCCTGCTGTCCGACAGCTTTGACCTCGCTCGCCTCAAAGCTACCTGCTCTGTATAAGTTAGCTGTCTACCAGTTAATTCATCAATACTCACTCTCCTGCTAGGTAAGTTTAAAGGAACGTCGTCGTCAAAACAGCCTAATAACTAAACGGGATTCGTCGTAGCGGTTTATGGGTATTTTGTGACTGTAACGCACATTAGTAAAACAATTGTGTTCGTTTTTTTCACATTTACCATGTTTGTGATTTCCAGACTCCCTCTTCCGCTATCCCTCTCTGCCTTGCACCTACTTCCGCTCATGCGCAGTGACACTTGTACCGCAGTCAGCTGTTTGCCATAGCATCGGTTCATTTACGAAATACTATTTTCAGAAACAGCAACCTGTAAAAGGTCAATCTAACGTCCACCAATGTGAAAAGGAAATGTAATATTATATTGAGTTGAATAAACAGAATATTCTATAAACAGGCTACTGAACTAAATGTATAACATCTATAATATCTATAATATATATATATTTTTTTTTTAACTTTGAAATTGAGATTTCCATAATTGGAAAAGTAATTTAAATTAATACAATGTTAAAAGTCAAAGTCAGTAAAAGTCAGTTAATATTTTGTGTCTCTAAAATATTTAAAAATGCTTACATTATCTATAAATACAAATAATTATAAATATTAAATAAATAAGACCCATCAATATTATGATACATGACAATTTGTAAAATCCAGTAACCACAAAAAAAAAAAATAATAATCATTGGTCAAAAGATATGGAAACTCTGTAACATAAATGTTCCATTTATATGTTACTAATTACCGTTATCCAAATAACAAACTACATTCTCCCTAACTTTTCTTTTAATCAGATTTAAAACATAACATCATTATTTCAAACTAATTCAATTCAAAATATTTTCCAAACTAATGGAGCAAGTTATGTTGTACCAGTAAATGTTGTTGGTTTATTTATTTATTTTTCGATTTCCATAATTGGAAAAGTAATTTAATTAATACAATGTTAAAAGTCAAAGTCAGTAAAAGTCAGTTAATATTTTGTATCTCTAAAATATTTAAAAATGCTTACATTATCTATAAATACAAATAATTATAAATATTAAATAAATAAGACCCATCAATATTATGATACATGACAATTTGTAAAATCCAGTAACCACAAAAAAAAAAAATAATAATCATTGGTCAAAAGATATGGAAACTCTGTAACATAAATGTTCCATTTATATGTTACTAATTACCGTTATCCAAATAACAAACTACATTCTCCCTAACTTTTCTTTTAATCAGATTTAAAACATAACATCATTATTTCAAACTAATTCAATTCAAAATATTTTCCAAACTAATGGAGCAAGTTATGTTGTACCAGTAAATGTTGTTGGTTTATTTATTTATTTTTCAATTTTTATCACATCACAAAAATTCACTGATTAATGCACTTTTATTGTCCATGACATCTTTATGGAGTGGTGGGGCTATTGTAATCCAACTAATCCAATAATTTCCAGCAATAGAGACATACACAAGTGAAATATTTTTAGGTTTTAAATGATAAAATGGGTCTAGTGGTTTTATGCATAGGAAAAGAAAAAAAAAGACAGAAAAAAAGCAGTATACGGTGGACTAAAAGGAATAGTTCACACACAAAACGTTTTCATTATTTGCCCTCAAATATTTTTCAGACCTGGACTGCCTCAGTCATCTTTTTTTTTTCATACAGGTTTAGAACAACATGAGGGTAAATGAACTAAAACAGAACTTTAATGTTAAGGTGATCTGTCACTTTAAGTCAGGCCCATTTTAAAGGGATAGTTCACCCAAAAATGAAAATTCTGTCATTAATTACTCACCCTCATGTCGTTCCAAACCCGTAAGACCTCCGTTCATCTTCGAAACACAAATTAAGATATTTTTGATGCATTCTGACAGCTCTCTGACCCTCCCATAGACAGCAAGGGTACTACCACGATCAACGTCCAGAAACGTAGCAAGGAGATCGGTAAAATAATCCATGTGACATCAGGGGTTCAACCGTAATATTACGAAGCTACGAGAATACTTTTTGTACGCAAAGAAAAAAAAACTACTCTATTCAACAATTCGTCTCCTCCGCGTCACGTTTTCTACATTGTTTGTGCTTTGATTTGAACGAAAACAACGTATCCACGTGGCGCAGCTGACACAGAACAACATACGCTGTTTGCGGTCAGTGGATACTCTCCAGGGTGACGCGGAGGAGACGAATTGTTGAATAAAGTCGTTCACATGGATTATTTTACCAATCTCCTTGCTATGTTTCTGGACATTGATCGTGGTAATTACATTGTTGTCTATGGGGGGGGGGCCAGAGAGCTCTCAGATTCCTTCAAAAATATCTTAATTTGTGTTCCGAAGATGAACGGAGGTCTTACGGGTTTGGAACGACATGAGGGTGAGTAATTAATGACAGAATTGTCATTTTTGGGAGAACTATCCCTTTAAGGCCAGAAGTGTGGAGAGCACTGATCAAGTCATATATATATAGATCAGTGGTGGAGACCCCGTAGCGACTCAACTACTCCCTATCAGTGGTGCAATATCCTTGCATTTCCGCAGCGACCAGCATGGATCAGCTCCAGGCATGACGAAGCAGATATCTTCCTCTTTTGGAAGGCCAAACAAAGTAGTTTCTCTTTCACAACGAAACACAGCGTCACACACGGCGGCCTAGAGTGAGCGGCGGCCGGCATATTCGACAAAGGAGCGGCCGGCCGGCTTGCGGCAATCACATGTGACGACCCCGGGCTGGACTCGCGACTCAACTACTCCCTATCAGTGGTGCAATATCCTTGCGCTTCTCAATATAGTCCCATGTAAACTTCGACATAACAAAGATAAACACTCATAAAATTAACATGTATTTAACTCGCATTACACCTCTAGTCGCGATTATATAAAATGTCAATCGCATGTAGCTGTCTAAGTGTTTATACAGTTTTACTCTACATGTACAAAAAGAAGTTCCGGTTACATAAAAACGCCAGAGATTCACATGTTCTTCCTTTCCGAGTGAATGCCGAAGTCGCGAACGGACCATGTCTAGCGGTTCTGCTGATTACAACAGGTAAAATCTTTATGACACGTAACCCGCATTCATTTTATGTTAGATGCTTTCCGTAAATGTGTATCTTGTTGAATTAGAAAGGCGTCGGGCTAATTATATCACCGGTGCTGTGGATTTTGACATGGCGCGTGTGATAGGCCGCGCAGCTAACTAACGCCTGTTAGCTGCGTATGCTACGTGTACTCTCACGTATTTCTCGTTCACGTCCATCTATGGCTAAATTGGTTATTTTTATACTTTTTTTTTTTTTTTCCCCAAATAAGTGGCGTTGTTAAGGATCGAAACGACGAACGTTAACTAGTCTTCACGCCCACCCTGAAATCTAACGCGTGGCCTCCATGCTTGAGGCCTTGCATTCACGTCGCCTTCACTACCTTAAAATCTTGTTCCTATATTTTGTAAAGTTGTAGGTTTTTTTTATTTTTTTTATAGCCGTTTCATTATCAGGAGATAAATAATTGGTAATATACAACAATTACGGGTAACGTTAGTAGAAACCGCTTTTCACACATTAAAGATGACAAGGTGTTTCTACTGTAAATAAGTTGGACTAAATTTGGTCGTAGGCTTGAAGTGAGACCATGACTGAGTCATTTACACTGAACACGAGCAATTATTGACTAAAGTGTTTATTTACCGCTTTGATTGTTAACGGTCGTCCACGTGGCTTGCACGCGCGTTTCGTGAAGGGTCGAGTTTGTAATACTGTCATTTTAGTAACTTCATGTACTTATGCTGTATTTTCTTTTAGCTCACCAGATCGAGACCATGGGGGGCCTGAAGGAATGGAGCCTGATGGTGTCATCGAGGTGTGTATGGTAGTGAAGTCTGGCTGGGTGGTTTAGTGGTTCTAATAAACATCTGGACTGGTAAAGATTTTTAGGTCAATCCATGAACTGCCCTGAAGGTGTGGTCACACATCGTGGGCAAAAAGTTTAATTGTCAATGGTGTAAAAATATATGAAGTGCAGCAGACACAGACTAGGGTGACCATATGTGCCATTTTCCCTGGACGTGTCCTGGCCAGGATTTCTATATTGCCTAAAATATCTAGGTTTTGGCTTTGTTTGCGTGTGCAGACCGATCGGTGTATGACATCAAAATACCATACAGATGGTTCCTTATGCTTTCAAAATGCTCTCGAGGTACTTTGATGTCAAACACTGATCGATCTGAGCCGCGCTGCTTTTAAGTCGAACACACATCCTATGTACGCGTAATTGCATCGCTTTGACCGTAGATCCCACCTTCTCACACACACCATGATTGGTCCATTATGTACAATGCCTGCATGTTATTGGTCAAACTACTTTTCGATCATTACCTTCAGCAAGCATGAAAACAGGAAAAAACAAAGCCAAAACAAATCCTGGCAAGGACGTGTCCTGGGAAAATGGCATGTATGGTCACCCTAACACAGACGTCACTTTTAAACCAAGCACCTTTCTGTCGGTGAACAACGCAAACCAGCTTTAACACAAGCAAAATCTGTGTGATCCTAAAACCCGCAAGATTTTGAGGAGCAGCGTTAAATGTGAGCACAAATTTAAATGCTTCCCTCTGAATTATAGTAGTTACAAGTTTCCTTGTTGGAAAATGGACATGAATGGTCTGGAGTCATATTTATGACTGGGAAACTTGGATAATTTTGATAACAGAGTTGGGTGGGCCATTAACCTAAAATATGGCGGAGGAGAAAACTGTTGCTACGGTGACATTAGTTTTATTAGTTTTTCCCACCACATCTACATTGAGCTCTCTCTAGGGCTGCACGATTAGTCGAGTGCAATTGTCATGTGCATCTTGTCAGTAAAGCATTGAGCTGTATTTACTATGAAGAGCCATAGTTCACCGACAAGCTACGCAAAATTGCGTTCATAATCGCAGACGATTTAATCGCGCGGTTATGAAATTGAAGAAATCATTCTGCGATTATAAAAGCTGTTTGCGTAGCTTGTCGGTGAACTACGGCTCTGTAGTAAATGCTGTTCCATCTGAAAGCACGTGAAAATACGACATTTAATAACATGTTTTTATTCCAATCTCACTTCATAATGTTAGATGAGTGTTTGAAATTCTGTGAGATGATGTGGTTTCTTGCACAGAATAAGGCACGCAACATCTCATAGGATTCTAAGCAGTGATAAAGGCTAATGTCAATTAGCGGTGCATTATGTACTTTATTATAATAAAAATTGTAAGACTAACTCAGATGAACCATATATTGTCGTAGTCGTGTGTTTATTAGTCACGTTGAATCGATGAAAGCAGTTAAACCTGTTTATTCCGCAACTGCTATAGGGATTTCCTGGGTTTCTTCTGCAAGGCCTATTTGGAGTTTCAGCGCGAGAGCGCCCTCTGGCCTTCGGATGGAGATTTACTGCTGATCACAGAACCGTGCTTCACTGAAAGATACGCATGACAATCGCAGCTTCTGCCTAATCGCGATTTATCGCCTTTTGCGATTTAATTTTGATAAATGATGCAGCCCTAGCTCTGTCTCCTTCATGGTCATTCATAAATGTATAAATAACTTTTGGGTGCATGTATTATGAATATTACACAGTGAAAATGGCGCAATTTATTTTACTGAAGTTTCAGATATGTCCGCAAAGTATTCAGATAAGGGTGAATGAATACAACAGAACTGGTAATGATAATATGGTTGTCAATGAATGTTTATTCATTTTCAGAATTTATTTGGTATTGATTGATATCTGTAAAGAATTTTAGCTTTAAGATTTTCCCCAGGAAATGGGTGAAAATGATCCAGGCAGTTGCATGAAACTCAGCATTTATGTTAGTACTGTGTCTTAAGAACAAGTCTGACCCACTTGCTGTTCGCCAAGGGGGAATGAGGCTTTCTTTTCAGATTCAAATTAGACCAATTTACATGATTGTAACTGCCTTGAAATTATGACCAGTCTTAAAGGAAAAAAAGTTAAATTACTAGCTATTAAATCTAGTTTAAGCATTTTATGCAATGGCCACACTGGTGTCCAATGTTTCCTATTATTTCCAACTACAAACACTTGAATGCAACATACTCCTAATTTTGACTTCAAAATTGGTAAGTAGGAAATTTCTGATAGCATGTGAAGGCAGCAAAAGCCCTGTTTGTTCCCATTTAAAACTTGTGACCAATTCTTTCATTGACATGACCCATTACAGAAAGAAGGGGCTTTCTTGAAAATCCTCAATTGAAATTTCAATATTGCATGCTTTTCATGTGTGCTCATTGTCTGACGTGATTTTAAAGGCTGCATGTTACCCCTTCCCATCAGCTTACAGTAAGGATATTGTCTGTACTTGGTGAGTTGAGTGTATTAAATGCGATCTCTCATACTCCTCATTTTACAGAGCAACTGGAACGAGATTACGGACAATTTTGATGACATGAACCTGAAGGAAACTCTCCTTCGTGGAATTTATGCCTATGGTTTTGAGAAACCCTCAGCAATCCAGCAGAGAGCTATAATTCCTTGCATAAAAGGTACAAACAAGTTACGTTCAGCATATGCTTGACATGCTTTTTTTTTTAATAAACAAGATTACCTGTACCCTAGTGTTGTCAAAAGACCCGGTACTTCGGTACCAAGTCGGTACAAACAAAAATGTAAACGTTACGGTACCAGGTTTTTTTTTTTTAAGTACCGGTGGTACAGAGTACACGGTCAACCCGGTTCTTGATGCGCTATTCGAAATGTGCTTTTACGAAGAGAGCGCATCTGCGCACATAAAAGCAAAGAGACATGTTGACCTCAAAATGAGGTAACGCATCAAAGAGTTCAAGCAGGTAAGTTTCATTTCAATTTTTTATATTTAGATAAAAAACACTTCTCAGTATTTCCCATACGGCTGCCACAATATCAAAACTGACCACCACAAATAGATTTTCCAAAAGGCTTTAATTGAATAAACATGAGCACTGCATGTGTCAAAGTCGAAACCCGGTGCGGGTGTTTTTATATCACTGTATTTCTGAAGGAAATCGACTGTCATCTGAAAATTATGGATGTCAGTTTCATTCCATCTTGCATGTAATGCCTGATAAAGCAGTGTTTGTGAGCACAGGCTTATTTGATTACAGCCTTTACTGGGGAAAACCTCTATCTCTCCCGCTCTACAAGCGCCTCCTGCTGGCAGAGAATGAATTTGCATAGATATGCCGCCACAAATAGAGTGCAAGTCTGTGGGAAACACCGCTTCCGTTATGAATATTATTCAATATTTTAATTTTAATGTCTGATTGAAATGAACATTGTTGTTAGAGTAGTTAATCGTTAGCATAAGCGCGGCTATCGCTAATATAATGAGCATTAGAATGAAGTTTCTTTATTTAATGCTCCCCTAACTTTTATTAGGGTAAAAAAAAAACTAAAGGGCTTGATTATAAAAAAGGACATGATTAGATTTACTCTTTTTACACACCAGAGGCTTTTAAATTAATTGCAAATCTAAAATATGCGTGTTAGAGAATGTACAAATGGTTAACATTGTGTCACATCAGTCCGTCAGAAAAACAGGTCTGGGCTTTTTTTTTCTTTTTTTTTAAGGTAACTTAGTTGTTATTCTTAGCTGAATAACTCTAGAAGGTTTTAAAAGCCCTTTAAAATTAAACATGTACACCGTTTGGAATAAAAGTAGTCACATTTTTAATTAGCATGTTTTTGTGTTTTGCTTTGATAACGAAATTGGTACCGAGAATTGTGGATTTCACTGGTATTCGTACCGAATACTGAACTTTTAGTACCGTGACAACACTACTGTACACAATTTGCTTTCTGTATATTAGTTTGTGGTCTAGTTAAATTCAAGTGTGAGTCTCTGCTTATGTTAAACTGATAGTATGTGTTGCGCATTAGTGTGAATTGATCCTTTATTTCTCCATAGGATATGACGTTATCGCTCAGGCCCAGTCAGGCACTGGTAAAACGGCCACGTTTGCCATTTCCATCCTGCAGCAGTTGGAGATTGAGCAGAAAGAGACTCAGGCTCTGGTCCTGGCACCAACCCGAGAGCTCGCTCAGCAGGTATGCTGTACCTGAGGTCACCATAAACTTAGTGTCTCAGACCAAGGCGGCATATTCTGGCAGTAGCCCGATTCAAGGTACTCTTTCGCTGTTCTTCCTGCTCCATCAGTCATTAAATGTGGATATTTTTTTAATTTGTGTAATTTTATGGGCTAGTCGGCAGGAAGTAATTAGGTAGTGCTTCAGCCAGAATAATTTTCTGGAGTACAGGAGTATTTACTGTAAGTGGTTGGAAATGAGATTTTAGTTAATGGTTTGGTTGTTGGACTGCCAGGAGGGGTTCCATGGGATGATTGTAGCAAAAAGAAGCTGTGGACAAAAGTGAGATGGTATACTGTCTTTTGGGACTGACTTGAGATGACCTTTTCAACTGATCATACTTGTATATTTGGCTTTATTAGTGCACTGTGACTATCAAACTTCAGTATTTGAGGATATGAAGCATTCCTTTTATTATAAGCCCCATCTGTTTTTCTCTGTTCTCTAGATTCAGAAGGTTATCCTGGCCTTGGGTGACTACATGGGCGCTTCTTGCCATGCTTGCATTGGAGGCACCAACGTGCGGAATGAAATGCAAAAACTCCAGGCAGAGGCTCCACACATCGTCGTTGGCACGCCAGGCCGTGTGTTTGACATGCTGAACAGGAGATACCTGTGTAAGTAGTGAATGCAAATAAATTAGGCTAAAACATGCAGGCCCAGTTGGGATGAAGTATGACGTGATGGTATCATCTTTCGGGACTGACCTATTATGAAGATATTTACAACTTAACTGATCATACATTTGACCGTCATGCTTTAACAGTTTAGTAAGGATTTGAATTACAAAGTTTTTTTTTTTTTTTTTAAAAAGCTCCCAAATGGATCAAGATGTTTGTCCTTGATGAGGCCGATGAAATGCTGAGCCGTGGGTTCAAGGATCAAATCTATGAGATTTTCCAGAAATTAAGCACAAACATCCAAGTAAGTCAATGTCTTGATCTCAGACTCTAAATGGAGGTGTCTTCCACTCAAAAGAACGGTGCTAAAATTGTGGATTCCAGGTTCTCCTGGTTTACTCAATGATGCTAGCAGAGTATCATGTGGATGAAAAGCAGTAGCCCTGCACCGGAAATGAAACTGAGTCGGACCTCTTTCTTAATGTCCAGTGGCTTATGTTTCAAGGTCCAGAGCAACAATACATCAGTTTTCAACTGGAAGAAATCTTTGTTACCATATTGAAAATCTGTAACTTAAACGTTCGAAAACATTTAAAATCATGTCTTGTCAAACTGGAGACGTTCTGTGCTATTTTCAGGTCACTCGTCAGATTTGTGTTTTTTTTTTTTTTTTTTTTTTTTTTTTTTTATAAAGTCAAATGTTCTTGCATCCATTGCACAAGATTCTCATAAAATTTTCAAATCTTGCTGAAGAACCCAAGCATCACATGTTACCCAAACTCTGAGTTCATGCCGCTCAGGTGCTGCTGTCATTAAAGCAAAAGGGTGCAAATCAAGTACTTCAGTTTATTTTCCTCACAGTTATGCTGACAAAATTTCCCCATTACCTGTTATATTTAATGCAAAATCCTTCATTAGCATTTTCTGAATTGACCCATCTCTGTTTGTTTTTGTCGATGCTCTAACAGTGTCATGTTACCAGGTTGTGCTGCTTTCGGCCACCATGCCCGCTGATGTGCTGGAGGTGACCACCAAGTTCATGCGTGAACCTATTCGCATCCTGGTGAAAAAGGAGGAGCTGACTCTGGAGGGTATTAAGCAGTTTTACATCAATGTAGAACGAGAGGTGAGACACTGGTTGTCTCTTTTTAATGTCTCATGTCCCTTCTTTTAAAAGCACCGTGCTAAAATCGCCAGCTCAAGGCCTTCGGGCCTTGCTCTGGTGTTTATGCTAGTACTGGTTAATCTTAAAGAAGGAAGAGCAAAAGCAATGAGTCTAGGGCAGACCTCTTTCTTAATGTCTGGTGTCCAAGATCTAGAGATTTTGTGCCTTACATTTCATGAACTCAGGATATTGATGTAGGATGACTCCGCTAATGCTAATTCACTTATCTGTAGGAGTGGAAGTTGGACACGCTGTGTGACCTCTACGAGACCCTTACAATCACCCAGGCTGTTATCTTCTTGAACACGAGAAGAAAGGTTGACTGGCTGACCGAGAAGATGCATGCCAGAGATTTCACTGTGTCTGCTCTGGTAAGCTGATGTACATATGATATGTGCTAAATTGATAAAGTTAACAGGTTACTATAGTTAATGGTAGGCCAGTGATTGATCTAAGAGACATATTGCACATTATGGTGTTTAATGCTGGATAAAGTATGAAATGATGGTCTACCATCTTTCGGGACTGACTTCTCATGGAGAGATTTGTTTCTAAACATAACTGATCGTACTTGTCCAGAGTTTCTAAGCCAGCATGACGTTTGTGAGGTCTTGCATAGGTTAAAGCAGTCTCTCTGTTTTTCAGCATGGAGATATGGATCAGAAGGAGCGAGACGTAATCATGAGAGAGTTCAGGTCTGGCTCTAGCAGAGTGCTCATAACCACAGATTTGCTGGTGAGTAGGGCTGTTATTTACAGAATTTCTGAAAGGGTGCTTTTTTTTAACCATCAATTTGTAAATTAAAGGGGTCATATGACGTTGCTAAAAAGAACGTTGTGTATTTGGTGTAATGCAATGTGTTTATGCGATTTAAGGTTAAAAAAAAATTATTTTCCACAATGTACATTATTGTTGCTCCTCTGTGCCCCGCCGTTCTGAAACGTGTCGATTTTTACAAAGCTCATTGTTCTGAAAAGAGAGGTGTATGCTGATTGGCCAGCTATCCAGTGCGTTGTGATTGGCCGAATACCTCAAGCGTGTGACGGAAATGTTACGCCCCTTACCATATTGTGATGCCCTGTGTCCCGGCGCGACAAGACAAAAACAATAAAACCCATTACAAACGAGGAATTTGTTGCATCCAGTGGGGACATAATTACAGATTATAATGACTTGCACTGTCTTTTTACGCATTGCGTAAACATAAAACCATGTCTGGAGAAACGACAAACAACAAGTGCTACATTACACTGCTCAAAACTCTCGTTTGAATCGTCAGTGGCAAATTCTTTAAATATAAAAAAACGTACTTACAGGCTGTGAGTCAGAAGCGCCAGACTGTCCTTGCAAAGTTGGACCTGCCCAACTTTATAGAAACAGCCTTTGTGCCACAGATGCATTGTAGGCTACTGGTTCAGGAAACAGCCTCATCCTCCATAAAATGTGCAGCACACATCTGAATATTTGGGTTGAAGTGTTCTGGAACAGTGTTGTAAATACAACTTAACCACTGATTTCTAGTTGTGTCCTCTTTTGGAAGGCCAAACAAAGTAGTTTAGCTTTCAAAACGAAACACAGCGTCACAAACGGCGGCCTAGAGTGAGGAACAGCCGACGGGCTTGAGAATGGCGTGGCTGGCGGATTCGACGAAGGAGCGTCCCGGCAGGCTTGCGGCAACCACATGTGACGACCCCGGGCTGGACTCCGCTTCGTCCACGGTGAAAGCCGATCTGGCGATCCACAGCGCGAAGTTGATGTATTTCCTCAGCGACCAGCACGGATCAGCTATACGCATTACGAAGGCATAACCTCTTTTGGAAGGCCAAACAAAGTAGTTTCGCTTTCACAACGAGAAACACAGCGCCTTCACGACATGGCGGCGGCAACAACAAAACTACAGCGAGAATAAAAATTACGCTGCCTTTGCGTGAACATTTGGGCGGCGTTATGCAAATCTTCCAGCATCGTGATGGAGACATGTGAGGGCGTGTTAGAACGAGCCATTTTAGATAGGCGTGGTTGACTTTTATAAAGAATATCTCTTTGGATTTGAGACTTTAGTCTAGGGCTGTAGCTATCGATTATTTTAGTAATCGAGTATTCAATGGATTATTCCATCGAGTAATCGGATAAGAAGTAATTTCATTATTAAAAAGCAATACTAAATATACAAGAGATAATAAGGTAGATCTCTTAAAATAAACTAATTTGTTTTCTTTTTAGAAAAATTAACATTTATTGCTGAAATTGCATTGTAAGTGTAAGCAATTTTTCCAAGACAAGTAAATTGTAATAAAATTAGGAACAAAGTTACAAGCGTTGGGACAAATTAACTAAACAGTGATTTGTTGTAAGAAGATTCAGTACTATGAAAACATTCATGAACTGTGAAGAAAGAAATCACAAACTTTTATGGTAAATTGACAAATGTTGAATGAGACTGACTTAAATTATTTCCTGTACTTTGTAAAGATTATCAGTCAGTCCAGAGTATTTATTTAAAAATGGCTTTCAAACTTCTTGTGTAGGGTTTTTTTTTTTTTTTTCTAACTTGGATTTTACCATGAAAATAGCTGTAGAACCTTGGCATGGCATTTAAAAAATTTACCTTTCTCCGGAAAGTAATTTGTGCCTTCAAAGTTTCAGGTTTGTAATTTCAAACGTCTTCTGTTGAGTAAATTTGAAATGCAAATCTGCCCATTTTCCTGTGTGGCAACTGAAGACACATGATCACACATAGTCCTAAGCCTTGAGATGTCTAGTAAAGCCAAACTAGTCCACTAAAAGAACAAAAACTGTCGCTCGCCTCATTCAAATCAAACACCAAGATTTAGACATTGTTCTTTCATGTTTGCTTGAGGATTTGCAATCGAATACCACTGATATGATTCCTGACCTCTGTTTTCATTGTTAACCATTAATTGTGCTTATTGTATTCAAAAAATTATTCTGATACAAGAAATTGTAGCAGGAATTATTTTATACCAGGCCAAACAAAGTAGTTTCGCTTTCACAACGAAACACACGGCGGCCTTGAGTGAGGAACGGCCGACGGGCTTGAGAACGGCGCGACCGGTGGATTCGATGAAGGAGCGTCCGGCGGGCTTGCGGCAACCACATGTGATGAAACGTCGCATCTCCACGACATGGTGGCGGCGGCAACAATACTACAGCGAGATTAAAAGTTACGCCGCCTTTCTTTGCGTGAACATTTGGGCAGCGTTATGCAAATCTTCCCACATCGTGACGTAGACGTGGGGGCGTGTTAGAACGAGCCGTTTTAGGAGGGCATGGTTGACTCTTAACTTTTATAAAGAATATCTCTTTGGATTTTAGACTTTAGTCTTTGCAACTTTACAGATCTTCTTTATGCACCAAGAGCTTGTAACACTTCAAAGAAAAAGGAAAAATTTAAATCACATCATATGTCCCCTTTAAAAGAAATTACATTAAAAGAAATTATTACAATATGGTAATATATTCCTACTGTGGTTATACATCTAAAAATAAAAGGTTACCCAACTAGTAGTAATCCAAATTCATTGTCTTCTATTTTATTCATGTTTCGCAAATCTGCCCATTTTCCTGTGTGGCAACTGAAGACACATGATCACACATAGTCCTAAGCCTTGAGATGTCTAGTAAAGCCAAACTAGTCCACTAAAAGAACAAAAACTGGCTCGCCTCATTCAAATCAAACAAGATTTAGACATTGTTCATTCATGTTTGCAATCGAATACCACTGATATGATTCCTTGTATATGCCACGATCCCTGACCTCTGTTTTCATTGTTAACCATTGATTGTGCTTATTGTATTCAAAAAATAATTCTGATACAAGAAATTGTAGCAGGAATTATTTTATACCAGTCCAATAAGGTGTATATGCCAAAAACAGGCGGAGCATAGTCAAATTAAGTTTAATTAAAAATACAAGCTGCCTTTTATAAATATTCTGGAGAGGTAAAATTTTAATCTGCTTCAAAGGTAGCACACTTGAAGACCAAAGTGCAGAAAAATATTCCGCTCTCTGGTAAAGTATGCAAAACCACACCTTGTACAGGTAACAGTTTAATCATTAACAGAGTAACGATGCATGGGATGATAGGCTTCAACAGAGACTGGTGTCGATCTAGAGAGTGTAATATGTGGCATGACAGAAGAATGTTTTAGGATCTTTTTTTTTTATGCATTTTATTTAGATAGGACAGTCGACAGGAAGCGAAGTGGGTGAGAGAGAAGGGGGTGGGATCGGGAAAGGTCCGCGAGCCGGGACTCGAACTCGGGATGCCCGAAGCGCAACGGCGCTACATGACATTACTGATCTTTATGTCAAAATCAATCCAAATATGGTATGTGGCTTTGTAAAGGGGTAATATTTCTAAGCACTATTAAACAAAGAAAAGTGTAACCTAGACTTATTATATATATATATATATATATATATACAGTATATTTCCTGTTTTCAATCAGACCTGCAATGGACTGGCCATCAATTCATGCCAACTCTACATAGGGCAAGTGGTTCAGAGAATGGATGTATTTAATGTAACTGGGTGCCATCTCTTTTTAGTCAACCTTTGATTGTCAATCTAAACTCTGCTCTGTTGTAAACTCTTTAAATTTCTCTACATTTAGGTGAAATATCCGTTCTAAACTGATCATTTTGAATTTGAGTGTTTTCAGCTGATAGTTGTAAGACAAAATTTGATATCTGCTGTTAAAACAGACAGAATGGAAGAGAAATATAAATACAGTATATACATACAATATACATGCAAGTAAAACCAGATATAAACAGAAGAAAGCCAAATTAATTTGATGGCAAATCAGCTTAATGCAGGAACCTATGAAGTGCATGCTGATCATTTGCTTCCCAAGATAACAGATTTATTGATTTTTCATTATCCAGTAGTGCTACCGATGACTTTGAGTTGACCTAAACTTTTTCATTGAATATGACTTACATGTTGCATAGTGAAGACTGTGCTTTCATTTAGTTTCTTCTCAATTTTCAATTTTATTTAATGGTAATTGCAGTAAATTACTTTTTTATTTCTCGGAACACACCACTGAATTCCTTACCGAGCCAATCTAACGTACTAGTCCTTTGCAATACAGTACAAAGTTAATAATAGTAATCTGACTTCTATATACATACACACACACATATATGTATATATATATGAGTTATTTTCCATTTTAATAACTGTCGTATTCAAAAAAAAGCTGCTTTACACGGGTAAGTGTTTGAAAGAAATGGTACACATAGAAGCCTCACTTTCGCGACAGTGCAGTAGAGCCTCCAAATCAGTCCTGAGGGTATCTGACCAGCTTCAGCTTCTGTTACACGCTTCCACATTTCCCGGATATCGCTGACGTGTCCATGTGAAGACATCATCTGGTTGTAGATACAAGGGTGATAAGGAGCTTTTCCCTCTCCCGAAAAGAATGCATGGTCCTTGGGAGCAATATCTATCACTTTGGCGCAGATCCCGAGGAAGACGTCATCAATGTGAAAGGAAGCGTTTATGGTGAGTGCAGCTTGATAGATTTTGGTAGCCACATCTCTGGAGAGGACATATCCAGAGCCAGGGGTGTAGTCTGGGTAAGACAACCATGGGTACAAGTCTTGGGACACGTAGTACTTGCTTTCTTTGTCTCGGACGGGTGGTGAACCACGGTGCACCCTTCCTATCCAAAGGTTTTTGCCGTTACTCCGGCCAATCCCTTGCAAGAAGTGAATTAAGTTGGGAATGTGGACAAAGACGTCATCGTCTGCAGACATGAGGAACTGGGCACGGTGGCAGTAGGTTTCTTTCCAGCCAAGCTGCAAAAGTAGCTTCCGAGTAAGATTGTGGAAGGTGTCTATGAAGTCCTGCTGGATGAGGTCATGATATCTTTGGTCCTCAAACAACAGTTGCATCTCAAGTCGTCGTCTTTGCTCTGGTTCAGGATGGAGGCCAAGAGCAAACAACACCCTTACAGTAACACCCAGCGTCCTTTCAATGTACGCCTCGTTTCCCCAAGTAGAGCGAATGGCCCGTCTTCTTTCAAAGTTCTCAGAGGAGCTTTTCACAAAGAGCAGGAGAAGAACGTCTTTTTCACCACACTTCCTCTCGTGGTTTATTAGGTATCTGCGATTGCTGTACTTGATAGCATCTTCGGGATTGACTCTAAAGCTTGCGTTAATGAACGTGAAGCTATTGAGAAGGTAGCGGTACGAGAAAGACATTACATGGGTTACAATGTTATTGTCAATCTTTTCCCAGTACGCCATGAGCACTAAGGTACTAAAGCATATTATTATTAGCTGTAGTTGTTTTTTTTTAAATCTAGGCATTTTGAGAAATATCATGGCTCCTCTGAACTTTGGCTCCAGTTGCAATTCATGAGATCCCTGGCTGTTTCATCAAGAGTCATAGCAGTCTTCAAACCGTGTCCAAGTCTGGGTTCCAATATGAGACAAGGAAATAGTGTGGTACTGTGATTGCTCAGCTGGCATTGATGTTGAAGCCTTTGCCAAGACAAAAGACCAGTGAGGTGCTTCCGGTGTGATGGTCAAAGTCTGTAAGAGAAACATATGGGACAACTTCAATGGACTTGTTCTGGACAAGAATAACCAACCATGTTGTGAGAAAGTGATAACGAGATCAAGTGATCAAAAATTCAGTTGCCTGAATAATTTTTTTATTTACATTTAACCTGGAAAGTCACTTAAAAGGCATAATTCACCCAAAAATAAAAATTCTGTCATCATTTACTCACCCTTATGTCGACATAATTGTCATTTTTTGGTGAACGGAATTATCTTCTCCTTACGTTCTCCCATTGTAACACTCACAGATATGCCTTCTACTAAGAATATTCCCATTTTTTACAGATTTAATAAATTATACAAAATTAATTTGCATGGGGAAAAAAAGAAAAAGAGAAAGTACTTTTTTTACTCCTTTACATGCAAATCCAACACAAAGTGCAGTGTCCTTCTACTTTCAGTGGTGTTGGATGTGTTTTATTCAAAGTAAATGGTAACGCAAGCCTGGTTGGTTATTTCTAATGTATCTCATTTCAAAACATCCTGTTTTGCATGAATCTAGTCTGTCCAACTGTGAAACAAGGTTTAGTTTAAGCTATAGTAAATCTTTCCATGATATAAAAAAAGGCACTACCACACTGAAAGATCATTCTCACGATTCACAATTCAAAACTAATTTGCCATTCTATATATACTGGAAAATTCGTTTTGAGTTGTGAATTTTTCAATGTGGTAGAGCTTATTCAATCTATATATAATCTGTTTGACACAGAATCTTCTATTGTGTCAATCTTTGCAAACTCTCAGCACTGTCTTGAGTAAACTTTACATTGAATTTGTAAATTTAGGCTTGCAAGATGTATGTAACAAGTAACTACAACAAAATAAAATATATGAATAATATAAGAATAAAATAATGATTTCTCTATGCTATCCTAAAAGAAAATGCAGCATACCCTTGCATCTAAAGTACTGTGATGCAAATGTTATGCAATGTAAATGCAAATGTGAAGAGAAAACAGGCCTGAGGGTCTTAACAGAGAAAACAGAGGACAACAGAGAAACGTCAGAGCTTGAGCTTCCACCAATCACTTGGCAAAACTAAGAAATTAATAGTGTAAATGCCATTTTTAATCACAATAAATGTAGTAGTTTAGTACTTTTTGGTAGTTTCGCATGACAATTTACACTTGCAGACTGCCAGACACGTTTTTGTCTGTCAAATGTCTGAAACTCCTAAATAAAGATGGAAAAAAAGAAAAGTGGCACTTGAATAATGCTTCAGATTCCATGGAATGGTTATTCCCACACTTCTAAGTAACTTAAAGAGTTCAATAAACGACATGAGAATGAGTAAATGATGACAGAATGATCATTTTTGGTTAACAATTCACAAGAAATTTCAGAATGCTACTTGCTGAACATGTGAATCATTTCAACATCACATAACAACATACTCAAGGGTTCGCCAGTATTTATCTGACTCACTAGAAAAAATGAGAATGGCATGATACTCTGTCCTCTCATTTAAAACAAAAAGTTGGTCAATCTTAAGGTTTTAAAGGGTTAGTTCACCCCAAAATGAAAATTCTGTCATTAATTACTCACCCTCATGTCGTTCCAAAACCGTAAGACCTCCGTTCATCTTCGGAACACGAATTAAGATATTTTTGATGGAATCTGAGAGCTCTCAGACCCTGCATAGACAGCAACGCAACTGAAATGTTCCCAGACAGGAACATAGTAAGGACATCGGTAAAACAGTCCATGTGACATCAGCAGCTCAACTTCAATTTTGCAAAGCTACGAGAATACTTTTTGAGCGCAACGAAATCCAAAATGACGACTTTATTCAACAATTCTACTCCCCCGAGTTACTGTCTTCTGCATACGTGCGCTTTACCCTAAGTGTAAACAACGCTGATAACGCCGATTACGTTCATGCGCGCTCTTTCTGCCCTGAACGTAAACAACGGCGATTACATTCTTGGGTACTCTCCAAAATGGCAGAAGACGTAACTCGGGGGAGAAGAATAGTTAAATAAATTATGTTATTTTTGTTTTCTTTGCGCACAAAAAATATTCTCGACGGTTGAACGCCTGATGTCACATGGACTGTTTTACCGATGTCCTTGCT
>NW_015548710.1:202910-214430 GCF_001515605.1 Sinocyclocheilus anshuiensis | reverse complement strand
GGGTGAGTAATTAATGACAGAATTTTCATTTTGGGGTGAACTATCCCTTTAAGGTAATTCAGGTGTCTGGAACATTAAAGCTTAGATTTCAAAACTAAGCCACAGTGGCCACAAAATGTATCTGGAGACATGTCGAACCAAGTAGCCTAGCAACTGCAAACAAATGATGCTGGACTTTTTTTTAATCAAAACTAACTTTGCTTCTCTGAGCGTTTGAATTATTTTTTTAAATGACATTTAACTTATCAAAACATATTTTAAAACAAAAATCTACAGCATAAAGAACATAAGACGGTCTTACCAGGTCGATTCGCAGCATGTTTTAATTAAAGCTCCAAACTCAAGTGCGTCTCCATCGACTAAGCTAAATGTTAACTTTCCTCTACACCAGTTTCAGACATCAGTGACCAGCCAGAGCAACACACTGTCCTGTTTTTGCTCGGTGACGAACCTTGCCCTGCAGATGTTGTCGTGAAGTAACCGAACCACAAAGAGTGAGTGTGTTTGAGTAATGAAGTACAGTAGGACACTCCCGTATTTGTTTAAATTAATGTTAAAGGAGACGCTTGTAGAAATGTCCATTTGTTGACCAGGTTTCTGAAATGTAAACCTAGATTGGTAACACTTTATAATAACTTTCATTAATAAATCATTAACAAACATCGCGTAATGCTTAACAGATCATTATTTATATATTCACATAGCTAGAAATATGAGATAATGTGCTTGTTAATATTTACTAATGAATTTATTAAACATTAAATAATGATCTGTTAATCAATCAAGATGTAATGTAAATTAAAATGCTTACAAACAGAAATGGGCACAAATACATGTTATATAAATACATACATAAATACAAATACAAAATACTGTGTGGAAAAATGTATTTAAATATAAAATACTGTGTGGAAAAAATGTACTTAAATGCAAATTACATTAGATCTTTTTTCAAAGGCTTTAAAATACAAAAAAGTATGTTGTATTACAAATAAGTTTTTTTTTTAACTACATGTATCTGAAAAAACTGCCCATCCCTGCTTACAAATGACATTAAACTTCAGTTCATATACCTAATGCACTTTTTTTAGATTTACAAAAGTACAAATGCAAAAAGATGTTTGGTAGCTCTGTGATCTGGGTGTTCAACAGAACATTGAACAATATACGAATGCCTGATCACACTTTATATAGGTATCTTTAACTACTACTTATGTACAAATAATAATGATTGTTATAGGTACAATGTACTTATTGTGTTCATGCTCTATTCCAAAACAATTTTGCTGCTACTGAGGTGTGATAGGGGTATACAGTTTTGGTGGTATGGGTAGGTTTAAGGGTTGGTTAAGTGGTCAACTGTACATGAGGCAATTTGATTAGGGGACATGGTTCAAACTGTTATATTACATTGATTTGATAAATGAACAAGTATTTTCTTAAAAATGTATTTGTTCTCTCCTGTTGATGTATGATTCAAGGAATATCCTCTTAAGGGTATAGAATACTGAGTGTTGAGGCAATAAATACGTGTTTTGCACCCAAATTACAATTATTTGTTGTTGTTATATTTGTCGCAAATATTCGGCTAAACTTAACTAACCACCCTTTAGACAGACGTTGTTTCACTAGCTAAAAGTCCAATGTACATAAAAGTACTAAATGATTAATAGTAAACATTTACAAATGATGAATTATATTGGGTACTGCAAAAATATATATATATATATATATATATATATATATATATATACACACCACACAACAAACGAAGAAAACCTTTACAGTTATGAGACACATTGAATAATATGTTAACCTGAATAGTGTGAAGTTCTGTTACACCAAATAATGATCTTTAAAAGCATCATATGACCCCTTTAATGAAAAAACAGATGTCTTTATGATATTGTTAGTCAACTCTGTTACTGACAAATTAGCCAATGTGTAGAAATAACAATAAATCATAACAGGAAAAATCCTTCTTGTTTCATTAGACAAACAGTCCTTACATTCCATCACTTGAAACTGAGATAATATTTCACCTATGCATACCTTAAAAATAAAAAAAATACCTATGTCTTCACAGAACCGTCCACTTGGAGCAAATATTTTTAATCTGAAAATATATTATATACAGTATCCAGTTAAAAAAGAAATGGTGTTGAAATATTATAAGGGTGCAAAAATAAATAAATAAACAACAAATGTATTGTTTTTTGTGAAAATAGTTAATAAACAGAGTTGACCCTTTAAGTAACAGAATTGTAAAGTAACAGAATTGACAATTGTCCGATGGACTGCCAATTCTGTTACCGCATTGTCAGCATTGTTACTCTACCTTGGTAACAGAGTTTGACAGTAACAGAATTGACCATTTTCTTTATTTTTTGCCCAAAACTCCACTTGCTAGCATAAATGCTAAGAGCACATGGCACTAATGAAATCATGATTAAAAGACTTTTAAATAACACAAAGTGTGATCATCTTACATAGTTGTGGGAGATAATTCCACTAATTTAAAGGCAAAGTATGGTATGGTAACAGAGTTGACGCAAGATTTACAGACACACATTTTTATAAGAAAAAAGTTATTTAAAAAAAATGTTGTAGAATTAGGTAAATGACTATTTAGGGCTTTTATAAATAAAATGAATGAAATATTACAAAAAGAAAAGTACAATAAAATATTTTGAATACACAATGATACATGATGGAAAAAATGCACTGACTAATTCGGACAACAAGAAATCATGATTTTCAGCTATTTAAGACACTTTTTGCAAAACATATTATATTGTTATGGACTGTAACATCTTTTAATTCATAACAATGAGTAACACAGTATTAAAATAATAAAAAATATAACTATTTGAAAAAAGCAGAAAAAAAATAACGACTTCGGACACCAAATGTACATGCAATTATAGAATCACTCTTATATATAGCCTATATTGGGGGTGTGCACGAATAGTCGAATATTAGAATATTCAATGTGCAATAACTATTTGAAAAATAAAAACACTATTCGAATATCGCTAAAATGTTGCTTTGCTGGCCGTAATTATGTATCAACCAAAGCGTTTTTTTCCCGAGGCTAGCATAGCCGATTCAATTATTAGATTTGTCAGTATTAATATTTTTATACTTAGATTTTTTTTGGGGGGGATCAAACTGTAACACCGTGTGTCCCAACCAGACACGACGCGATAAAAAGTGTCTTTTCCATATAGTTTTTGTCCTAACTACCCGCGACAGCGACAAGTGACAATAAGCGACATGAGATTCTATTTTAGGAACGGTTTTTATTTTCTGCGACGTCGTGGCAGGAACAACATACAAAATATGACATTGATAATCTCAGGATTGTGCTTTATTCAATGTTAAAAGTGTCTAATGTGAGTTTGAATATTATTTTGCGTTATCTTTATAGCCATAGTGAAAGCAACAATAGATATTTTACCTCAGATCTTGAAAATAAATTAAAGCAAACTTGTACGTTAAAACTGTGAACTCACTGCGAACCAACACGTGTATTCCATAACAAAGATATCAGTCACTCACTCACTCAAAACTGTTATAATTATTATCATATAATGTATAAATGTATAGATTAGAGATGAAACGGTATGAAAATTTCATATCACGGTTAAATAATAATGGTTATCAGTATTATCTATTGTTAAAATGTGCTGGAAATGTTAAAAAACTTTTTTACGTCGAAAACCAACAAACAACAAAAATTAGCAGCCATATGCACTTTTTAACATTAACATGAACATTAACAATTAGCATAAAAATGACCTAACATTAAAAATGACAGCCGAATTTTAAACAAACAAAAAAATATTGGTTTGGTGACTAACAAAATAACATGTTATGTAGCCTACTAACATGCATTACATGTTCAAATAAAGTTTAGAATAAAAAAAATATTTTTTTTTCCCCATTGCATTTCAGCCTTTAAATATTTTTTAAGAGTATAGAAGTAGAATTGAATGTAACTGATGGGGTGTTGTATACTGTAGGCCTATATCCACTTTACTATAGGCTACACATTTGGGACAGAGTAAGGACCTTCTTTGTAATCGCTATAATTTGTGCAATATTGTTCGTTACGACATTAAATTAACTTATAAATGTTAAATGCTTGAATCAATATGATTATTTTGCTTGAAAATGTATCTGTTATATTTAAGTTCTTGCTAGATGCATGACTCATCACAGTTTCACTACAGTTCCGTGTGATAAACTAACTGCTTATTAAAACCAAGGTTGACATCACTGTAGGCTTGTTCTGTTTGCACCTATATCTTTATTTGTGCATCCTTGAAGTAGTCTACATGATTGTTAGTTTATAAGCGGGGATTATGTTGTGTTTATATAGACGCGCTTCTGTAATGTGCGTCTTTGTTCTTATTTTTCATCTTTATTGTTAATCATTAAATGTATATTGATAAGAAATGTGATTTTATATGTAAAATGTGTATAATGTAATGCAGTGATGTTATACCAGTGTAGGCTAATCTTTTGTATTTTCTAGGCTATATTTCTTTGTAGGAAACCATACACTCACACACACATAAACGGGCCATTCTTACTATTCGGTGCCATTTCAGCATGGTAATGTTCTATCAAAAAATGTTTACATTTCCATGATGTAATCATTTTATCTGAAGAAGGGCTTGTTACACTATAAGAAAAATATATTGGTCCAGCTCAGGATATTATTCTTTAATAATTTTTCACGAAATTCTTCACACATTCAAGGGTCAAATGTCCACCCTGTTACAGGACGTTCTCATCTCATCTCAACAAATTAATTATTAAGTACCAATACATGCTGTAAACTTATTTATCAAATTTTTACATCCACTGTTACAATAAGTCCACCCTGGGTTGAGCCTTTTGGGTCATTTTAGGGGTAGTTTTATTGTTACCCAGCTCCTGGGTCAAATGTAACAACCCAATGTTTGGGTAGTTTTTGTGTTACTCAGATCCTGGGTCAGACGTAACCCAGTAGTTGAGTTATTTATCGCAGGGATTTTGCGTCTTCTTCAGGAGAGAGCAGTTCTAAGCGCCATCGAATTGATGCATTCCTTCGGTAAAATACAGGTTTGTGTACATTTTATTTTATCTATAAAATCGTTACTGTGCTGTATATCATTCAATTTTATGCAAAGCATCATACAGGCACGCGGTGTGAGTCACCTAAATGAGCGTGGCGTCGGTCTTTTCGTGTGATGGAAAAGCCTGATGCTTTGCATAAAATAAATGATTTTATTCATAAAGATACAGAATATAAATACTTTGGACCCAAATTGGGTTGTTTTTAACCCAGTGTTTTTTAGAGTGTGTGCAAAACAGTAACAGGGTGGACAGTAACATGAGGGACATTTTAAGTCAGCCATTGCTACTCATGTGATGAACAACAAGCTAGTGCATAGTGATCACTGAGGAAGATTTTTAACCTGTTTAATAACCACATTTTCAAAATTACAAAAAATGATCAGTTTCCACTATAAATAAGCATAACAGAGTGGACATGTTATGCCTTACCACATCAGTGAATCATTCTAAAACACTGAAAAAAGGGTAAATTAAGGAGTGTTACTTACTTTGCTTCTTGAAGATAGTTTGCCACCAAAAAGTAGTATACTTCCTGAGAGTCATGTTATTAGAGAAACATTCAAAGGGCTTGTTCAGAGGGACTTTCCATCAGTAACGGGGGACATTCAACTCAGGGACACGGTATGTTTTAAAGACTTTAAGCATTAAAAATGTATAAATAACAAAAAATATATATATATATTGTTGAGAAACATAAATAAGAATATACAACAATATTGAAACATTTGGAATTTGTTTGATTTTTATTACTTATATTTGAAGAGTTTGGTTCTAAAATGCTATTAATCCATTTTGATTAATTTGAGTAAAAATGTGTTTTCTTTACCAAGAATGTGGCAAGATGAAAACCACTATTTTCTGTTTCAAACGTTCACATAGCATCTTTTAGGTTATAATAAAATAAAAAATTCAAATCCAGATTTTGATTTTCAAAGATTTATTATAAACAGCAGGATGAAGATAATTCATTTTAACGCAGAGAATATGACTAATTGTTTGTTTTTTTGTTTTTTTAATTGCCAGCCCTAAAACGTAGTGATAGATAGCCTAATCTGTTCTCTCATGAGAAATTAACCATGTATTTTTTTTTAATGCTTTACTTGCACTAAAATAAGAGTAATTATTTTTAATTAATTAATTTTTGGTACATATTTATTGTGTTCTATGGTAGAGGGGCAGTAACTTTGTAAGATGAGCATTTAGAAACAAGTATTTGCCCATTTCTTTACACAAAATATACCGCATTATGTCATGGGGACTCAAATGGCACCGAATGCTGGAATGACCCAAACACTAGTCTCTTCTCAAACAGCATCCAAAGCTTGTAGCCTAACGCACATGATATCAGTTACAGTCTATCCTACATGACTAATAAAAATCACAAACAAATGATATTTAAGTTTATTTCAAACGAATGAGGAAAATAAAGTGAGTTGAATCCAAGCAGCTCTAAAAGATTTTAGAATAATGCTCTGCACTATAAAAATATATTTTATTCTGGACTTTTCATTTGATCTGACTCAAATCACAACAGCCAAATCAACATCGCAGTGAGTGATTTCTACTAGAAAGTAAGCAAAAACAGGAAAAAGAAGTAAAAAAGAGAAAAAACTAGATTAAAAGATTACCTAAAGTGAGACAAAAATCACTGAACAAGTATTTACATGGTCCAAGATGTTTTGATATGCCCATGTACATGCTTTTGCTTAGAGCTAAAAACAACATTATAGAATTACAAAAGATTTTAAAGTACAAAATTTCAAAGAGCCGTGGACACAGCAAGCAGTGCTAGGCTTTGAGGACCAAGAGAAGCAAAAGCTTGCACGCACACTGTAAAAAGTATATCTCTTTAAAATTAAAACATTATAAAATACCATTCCACTGTCATAGACAATATAATAAATATCGTATTTTCATACAATCTACTTGTTGATTATATTAAGAGAAAGCTTCAAAATACTCATCTTAAAAAAACAAACAAAAACAAAAAAATGGAAAAAAGAACAATCAGGACATTTTGATATTTTTAGGAGGGGATGCAGATTATAGTTGATCCGTGGGAAGAGAAAGACAATTGTTAGCATTTTGGATTACATTTTAATTAATAATAATAATAAAAAAAACTGTTACATAGGTTTAAACCACCCGCCTCATCTTCTAATAATCATCAGAAGATCTGGTTCATTCAAGTAAATGTTTAATGTCACTCAAGTAATTTCAGTCCAAAAGATAAAAAATGTTTCAAGTGCTCATTGGGTTTCATGGGAGTATGTGTAAAGTGCTGAGAGGCAGCATGAGTGTGCTGGATAAAAGCTGCTTCTCTGGACTATGACTGTCTAATGGTATTTTATAAAGACACTTGACAGCATCTAGTGAACTCTAAATCAATGTGCCGTCACCCTGAAGAAACCAGGCTGCGAGAAAAATTCCAAACATCAATGGAGTTTACATTCAAATCCATCCTTTATAACAGTAGCATCTAAAAGGAAAAATCCCTGTGGTCACATTTACGGTTTTCCACGTCAGTTTCCGTTTTACACCCATACCATCACTGCGCAATGACGTCATTTTACAAACAAAAATACTGAGCAAAATGGGCACCACCTTAACCTGACTTTGAACTATCGCACTGGATGAATCAAAAAGCACATCCACCTACCCGCTGCCCTGACTGGAAAGGAAAAAAAAAAAAAAAAAAAAATCACACCGATCCATAATTCCGTCACTCACATTAAGCCATACAGACTGCAGCTGTTGCAGTCACACACATACCAATTCACTACAGCACTGAAAGTGTAATGACCAGACCGAATCACTCAGAGCTCGAACCTCTATAGAAAAGCAAGAAATGACAGCACTACGCAACACTAAAGAAAGAACATCTAATCAGAGGAATAAATCTTTGTAATAAACATTTTTAAGTGAGGTGTCATGTTAAATACCATTGTAGGAGGACAACGAACCCCCCCCCCCAAAAAAAGGAATGAATAACCTGAAAGCTATGTTTTCTGTAACAGCGACAGTGAATGTGCCGTTGAGTTTTTAGGGTGGGTTTATCAGACATTTTAAAAGTACAGGCTTCACCTATGAGTTTCACCCATTCATGCACTGCAAGTTCAGTTTTGTCTTACCACAAAGTTGCATAGGTTGTACAAAATAACGCAGGGCATTCGTTTTCGAAAATATAGTTGAGTAATTTAATAGGCTTTCTGTACTCTTATAACTCTGTATTTAAAAAAAAAAAATCCTTGAGCATTTTTGGAGAACAGTTCCAAAGTCACAGAGCCACTAAATGTACAGTGCTAATACACCGAATTGTCGATATCGTATGGCCACGAGTTGGCCACATTCAACAGCTCTGCTCTTTAGCTCATGCAGTTACACCTAAACGGTCACTGAAGCACTGACGTGTACAATATGCTCACGACAGCGGCGTGGACCTCAGCCCTCTGGGTTTTGAATGATGAACACAGGAACTAATGAGGCGTGTGTGGGTGTGTGTATTTCTCATGTGTCCAGCGTGTCTGTATATAACAGTTCTCAGACACGCTGATTTTGTGTGTGTGGTAAGCGTCACGGGTCCGCGTTGTGATGGAGCTGAGGGACCGCTGGTCTGGCGCCTCACGCGTGGACTACAGCAGTGGATGATGATGGGCCAGGGACAGTTGGTAAATTTGGCTATGCACACATTCATAGTCGGTCCATGGCTTCCCAGCGGCAGCGTCATTTCCTTAGATCTAATACACAAACCTGAGAAAGGGAAGAAAAGTTTTCATGACTTATGGCCAGTAAATGGTAAAAGTTAAGCCTCCTAAAAATTAGGGCTTCACAATTTGGAGGGAAAAAATGTAATTGAAATTTTTCTGGTAAAAATTGTGATGTCTTAAAAAAAAAAAAAACTCCAGATTTGCTGTGCTTGTTTGAAAGGCTGCACAATTTAGCCAAATTTGTGTGATTATTATGGAAACTTGTTTCCACCATGGGATTAAAGGGGTCATATGATGCGATTTCAATTTTTCCTTTCTCTTTGGAGTGTTACAAGCTCTTGGTGCCACAAAATAATGTTATTTTTAGCAGCATCATATGACCCCTTTAACAAAAAAAAACAAAAGAAGTAACTCGTAATTGTGATTTCACATCTCAAAATTTTTTGGGGACAGAATAAAAAATAAAAGGTAACTGCGACTTTTCTCACAATTCTGAAAGTTAATTGCGAGTTTTTGCAGTTTTGAGAACAGCAAGAAATAAAAAGTCAGAATTGTGAGAAAAGAAGTTGCAAATATATTTTTTTATTCAGTGGCAGAAAAAAATCTTCCACAGATTATATATTCATATGGCTATAAAAAAAAATAAATATATATATATATTTTTATTAGTAGTAGTAGTAGTAGAATTACCAGGGTTTGTACACATTTTTACCAATAAAGTTCCATGACTTTTCCATGACTTTGGACGTCAGTGCTTGATTTCCTCATTTTCAAACATTAAACCATTAAGCTTTTATTTTGATGGTAACCCGCAGGGAGCTTCTCGTTACAAGTATGGAAAGATTGCTGGCACATTTTGTGTTCTCAAATGCATATAAAAGTGACCTAAACTCAGAAAAGATTCAGAGATGGTTTGTGTGGAGCAGCATTTACTGCGAACTGAACCGTACTGAAAATACCAGTGGATAATGAGCCGCTCATGTGTAAGAACGCCCTGAACCACGCAATTTTGGTTTTATTTTGATTAATCGTGCATCCCTCCCTACCAGGGGTGTGAAGTAACGAATTACAAATACTCACGTTACAGTAATTAAGTCGTTTTTATCAGTAATTGTCCTTTTTTAGTAGTTTAAAATTTGTGTACTTTTACTTTTACTTGAGTACATTTTAAGTGATGTATCGGTACTTTTACTCCGCTATTTTCCTCCGTTTGTGGTCGTTACATGCTTATTTTAATTTTATTTTTATCCATCAACGTGATTGGATAGAGAGTAATAGGTATCGTGACTTTCGTCAAATCAAATTGTGCATAGAAAACGCATTGGGAGTTCTGTGGAGAATCGGATATGTGTGTTTAGACGTAGGTCGGATGTCCAGATATCAGACGTGTATCCGATTAAAATCCACATTTGGAGTGGCTCAGATCGGATGCAAAAAAAGCGGATCTCGTGCAGGTTTTTGCGTTTACACGTGTGCAACAAATTCCGATCTGTGTCAGATGTGAGCGAAAGATCGGATTTGTTGTGCTAGTGTAAACGCAGCCCAAGCGTTCTAACCACGACCTCGTCCTCCCCACCCCCCAACCATTCGAATTTCCGTAGGCGGGAATTATTTTAATGATATTCTAATGGACCGCTTTGTGACATCACAAACAACGCTGTAGTCCAAGCGAGCCGTTCGTTGTAGTTCTTGAAAAGGGATTTAAAAAAAAAGAAATATCACCCTTTGGAGTGGACTTTGAGATTTGTAACTTTGTAGATCTTTTTTATGCCCAAACATACACACTAGCACACTGACTAAAATGTAAAAAGTGAAAAAGCATAATAGGACCCCTTTAAGAAATGATATATTTATAAGTGAGTTGCTAAAGCGGTTGTAGCATTTATCCTTACAAAGAAACCTTCAAACAATATTCTAAAATCAAAAAGAAAAAAACTTTCTACACTCATTTGGTGTTTGAAATGAGCTTTTAGTTTAAAATGTCATTCATTTAGATAGACTTGTGGCTTTCACCCTTTTTTCATGCAAACATTTATGCAAATAAATTGCTTATTACAATCCAGTAAATAAATGTTTTTGTTTGTTTGTTTGTTTGCTGCTAGTTTAGTTTTTTACTTTTACTTTTTTATCAACTATTTTTATGACTTACAACTAGGGGTGCACGATTTGAGGGTAAAAATCTCTAATTGTTATTATTTTCTGATAAAAATTGTGATTGCAATTTGAAATGTGATTGCCATGCTTGTAGGGTTTAACAATTTGGCCAAAAATTTGTGATTATATATGAATATGACTATAAAATAATAATAATAATAATAATAATAATAATGAGTATGAATATTATTAAATAATGATAATATAAAATACTTAATTAAAAACGAAATAAGAAATATTACTATTGGAATACTTCAATATTACTTTCGAAACTTTCGAAATTATATGAAAATGTCATTGGGGTGTGGGTTTTTTTGTTGTTGTTGTTGTTGTTGTAGTTTGTTTGTTTTTGTTTTTGTTTTTGATGCAGAAGTTGTTAGAATGATGTTTCCCTTATGAGACTGAGATTTTATACCAAGAATGGTGGAGGAAATCAGAATGTGAAGGAAGATGCCACAGGGCAAAGGGGAGCCATGCCTGAACGACGCACTGCGGTGGATTGTTTGAAATAGTCCACACTGATGCAGCCTGC
>NW_015548710.1:169904-200493 GCF_001515605.1 Sinocyclocheilus anshuiensis | reverse complement strand
AATTTGCCATCCTTCTAGAACAATGTGCATTTATGTTAAAATTGTAACATAAATGATCAAGTTTAGTTATTTTTATTTCTTTATTGCAAAACGCTAAAACTGGCACCGTTTTGGAGAGAAATGGGCTCTCATTTTAACCCATATCATGGTGTGTGATGCTGAACTATGAGTTTCTAATGGTGTTTGTTGCACTGTTCTAAACATTAATATTTTATGTGCAACAACAGCATATGCTGTCTCATTGGCCTTACACATGATTTTAAATCTATTTTTTCAAACTTTATGATTTAAATGGGGATGATTGTACTGAGAATAACTTTCATCTTTTCTTCAACTGAATACTGTTTCCGTGCTGTTTTGATGTATTTTAAAGAGCTGGCAGTCAAAATTAATACTGCTGGATCATAGATATTCTTCAATTTTTATGACAAATAAGATAATGTGAATTACAGAATGTACAACGTTTTTAAAAGGTATCAATGTTACAGCGTTTATTATGAGGGGGTAGAATCCACAGCTCAGTACTCACTACTCAATACTCATGAGTACTTTTAAATAGGCTACTCTTTTACTCTTACTCGAGTAGTTTTTTGGACAAGTACTTTTACTCTACTCACACTACATTTTTTGGAAGGTAATGATACTTTTATGATCCCTACTAAAAACTATAATGGCTTTCAAAAAGATTCAGTCCATGCTGTATCTTCATATTAGCCAGAGGACGTTCAAGTGACACTTTGCTTTGCAACACAGAAACTCACCGATCCATCTGATGCACTTGCGCCCACTTTGTCTCCAGTGGAGTTCCAGCATACTTCAAAAATCCCCCCCGTCCCTCTGTAGCTGTTGACTAAAGCACCACTCTGTAGGGCAGAAATTGAGACTCAAGTTAAGAACACCAGTCATGCAATGCAGCACAGTGACAGATCAATATATCAGCCAGGCCGGTTAATGGGCAGCAGCTGAAAACGGTCTCTTTAATCGACGATTAATGTAAGTCTGATTCTCCTAAGTATATTTATCAGCACACTTGATTGACTGGTTTTATGGCTAAATATCTAAATTAGGATAAAAACAGCTAAACTGATGTTGCCATTTGGAACATTGAAAAAAAATATTACATTTTATTTTAAGGTTTTCTTTACAAAACTAAAATGAAAATTGCAGTTTTCTAACACTCATATACAGTTAATCTTTAAAAACACTAATTTATCAGTACTGTTAAATGTAATCTTAAGCAAATCTCTAAATGAATGGCCATTTTTCATTTTGTACATTATGAGGTTTCATGAAAGGATCAGCTCATACACAACTGTTCAAAGTCAGAAAGATTGTTTTTTTTTTATTTTTTATAAATTGATACTTTTATTGAGCAAGGATGCATTAAATTGATCAAAAGTGACAGTAAATACATTTATAATATTACAAAAGATTTCTATTTCAAATAAATGCTTCATGGTTTTTCACAAAAATATTAAGCAGCACAACTGTTTTCCACTGATAATAATCAGAAATGTTTCTTGAGCAACAAATCAGCATATTAGAATGAAATTTCTGAAAGATCATGTGACTGAAGACCGGGGTAATGATGCTGAATATTCAGCTTTGCCATTACATTAAAATACATAACATTAGAAAACAGTATTTATAAAATGTAATACTATTTCACAATATTACTGTTTTTTTTTTTACTGAACAGCCTTGGCGAGTATAAGAGGCTTCTTTTAAAAATCATTCTCTTCACAAAACAGTTGGCCAAAGCAACTGCGTCTAATAAAATGAAGACGTTATTATTCTCATGTGAATATGTAATGAGTATTAGTTTGTTAAATAGCCTACAGTACCTGCGTGTTCCAGATATGGACACACTTGTCGAAGGAACCGCTGGCCAGGTGCCGCCCATCTGGACTGAATGCCACGCTGTAGACGGGCTCCTGGTGTTTGGTCAGTGTGTGGATGCAGGCACCATGCTCCGCGTCCCACAGACGCACCGTTGAATCAAACGACGCACTTTAGGCAGAAAAAAAGAAAAAACATATTTTCAAAGTGTATTGATACTTACACAAATTAAAAAAAAATGGTCTATACAGATTTAAAATTTAGCCGATCAAAGAACAGCCTTTCCAAGTGAAGAGTGATGGTGGCTGTTTGTGTACCTGGCCAGCATGAGGTTGGCATTGGGGTTGTTGGTTCCAGGGCCAGTTGGGCTCCATTTGATGGTGTAGATCTCCTTACTGTGGGCTTGCAGGTCATGAACACAAGTGTCCTGTTTCATGCTCCAAAGCTAACGTTCAATGGAAAACACAACATTAATTGAACACACTCCCAGTTAACAATGCAAACACATTAGTAAAGATCTAAATCATCAAACAAGAGATGACTAGTTGTTTGTATCTTACCTTTAGCGTCATGTCATCAGAGCAGGAGGCCAAGAGATTCCCCGTTGGATCCCATTTGATTGCATTGACTTCATTCTGAAAATAAAGGAGTGCAAACCATCAGTGATGTAATCAGTTAGTATGCTTAACCCTATAATGCTGTATCTATCATATTTGATGCATATTTGCTTATCCATTGACTTACCCAAGGAATTCTAATATAACTTCCAAAATGTCTGCCTCTATCGCAACTGCAAAATCTTTGCTGATTTTGTAATGGCAAAAACTAATTTTATATTATTGCAATTATCGCTTAATAAAATAGTTATAGTTTCAACAGCAGAGCATGGTGCAAGCAACGCTGAGATCATAGGCTCGATTCCCACATAATGCATGCACTTAAAATGTGTCTCTTGAATGCAGTGCAAGGTGCTTTGGATAAAAGCAACTGCCAAATGGAGAAATGTAAATGCATTTTGCAATGATATTTGATATTTGAAAAAACAAAAATCGATTGTATTTATTTTTTGCTTAATATTTCATACATAAGACAATCTAAAAACAAAATTGAAAATGTCTATTAAAAATGCTATAGCAGGTGTTATTAAAAACTTGAAGATCACTTTATTAAGATATATGTACAGGGAACTGATAATTACATGTATTTTTAGGCAGCCTGTTCTTTAACAATGTTTTTGCCACCATAATTTTATTTATACACAATATCTTTTACGTATATTTGTATACATTATATTAAAATAAATTAAATATTCATAACAAATATATTTACACATTTATAAATTTTTTATATAATTTCACTGGTTTCATCCTTTGTTGGCATTGCTCTGACCAACAAAAGGTTTTTAATTTAGAAAAAAAATAAAAAGAAATACTTCAAATGTGATGTATAAAGAACATGCTTTTTTCAATTGTTCAATAGACAGTTTGAATAAATAAATAAATAAATAAATATACACACTGACTTCAAATGTCAGGCTTTACAGGGTTAAAATATCACTTTTAGGGTTTCTGGGATACCAAATAGTCAAAGTAATATAAGTAAATATCAATAAAGATTTAACTAAAGAATATTTTAATTGAGTTATTAAGTATATCCACACTCTATTAGAATATCTAATGTAAGTGGCTTACTGTGTGGCCCTGGAATGTTTTGGCTGGTCTGTCCTGGCCCAGTTTACACACGTGAATGCACATGTCTGTGCTGCAGGAGGCAAACGTGTTGTTGCTCTGCCAGTCCACGTCCAGAGCCGGAGCTGCAGGCGGCAAATGCAAACCACATCATTCTTGACCATTCTTTTGAAACTAGCTAATGTACAATCGGCACATTTGGATGACAAGAAAGAAGTTTTCTAACTTAAAACCAAAGATAGATTTATATCCATAATAAAGAACCCTTCTCAGTGGGGGTTTAAAAAGAATCCCACAGCTAATCACTATACCGAAATACTCTCTCTGAAGATTCTATAGTTCACATCGCAAACAATACGGCTGAGAAAACCTGTCATGTATACGTTTATTAATGTGCATTAATTAGTGTATTTATTATTATTTACTCGCCCTCAAGCCATCCTAGGCATATATGACTTCCTTCTTTCAGATGAATCCAATCGGAGTTATATTAAAAATGGACTTTGATCTTCCAAGCTGTTTAATGGCAGTCAGCGGGTGTTGCAGTTCATCAGTCCAAAAGAAGTGAAATAAAGCGCATCCATCCATAATAAAAAGTGCCTCACACGGCTGGGGGCTTTGTAAGAAAAATATGCATATTCAAGACGTAATAATCACTTTAATCTAGCTTGCGCCAACAGTTGTACACGGAAGCAGCTCCGGGAGGATGATGTAAGATGTCGGCGTTGCGCATGCACCGGTGAGTCTCGTGAAAACCACTTTAGCAAAGGAAAACCAGTCTCCTCTTGGCTTATATCGAAATCCTCCAACATTCTTCTTTACAAATCCTCGTTTTGTACTTCTAATTCGTGACCGTTGTTTTGTTTTATCTCTCCCCTGCGCTTTCGCGTTCGTCACTTCTGAGCGGCGCATGCGCAACGCCGACGTTATCCGCCCGGAACTGCTTCCGTTTACAACAGTGAGCGCAAGCTAGATTAAATTGATTATTACGTTTTAAATATGGTTATTTTTCTTACAAAAACGCATATATTCGCTACAGGAGGACTTTGTTCACCCCCCAGAGCCGTGTGAGGCACTTTTTATTATGGATGGATGCGCTTTATTTCACTTCCTTTGGACTGATGCACTGCAACACCTGCTGCCATTAAACAGCTTGGAAGATCAAAGACAATTTTTAATATAACTCTAACTGGATTCGTCTGAAAGAAGAAAGTCATATACACCTATGATGTCTTGAGGGTGAGTAATTCATTGGCTAATTTTCATTTTTGGGTGAACTAACCCTTTAACAAAGTGTTTTCCCCCATTTCTCAATTTAATTAGCAAGAACGCCAAGGTTAGTTTTGGGAAAATTAATGTCCTGCTTGTGGTGATTTTTGTTACTCACCTGAATGGAATGGAAATTGTTGCTTGGCCTCTCCCGTGTGTGCGTCCCAAATAATGGTGGTCTGAAAGGTGCGCATTTCCATTAGCATCTCAACTTCGCCACATCATCTTATCGTGACAGAATATGATAATCACACAAGATTATACTGTACCTTATCAACACCAGCGCTGAGGATAAAATTTCCTTTCTTGTTCCACTTTAAAGCAAATATGGGACCTTTGTGCTGCCCCAGTGTACTGGCAAGATTACCTGGCGGTTATGGGACACTTATTAGATAAACAGGATTTTGTCATTCAACTGATGTTAATGATTAGTAAGTTAATAAAGCTAACCATCTTTAGTCCATATCCTGGCAAAGCCATCATAGGATCCTGTGGCAAGAAGTGTACCTTCACTCTGTCCAACACAATAGACAGAAATATGAATTTGATTAATTTGTTCTGTGTATGAAGAGCGTGGAAAAGAGAAAGCTCAGACACAAAAGTTGCAAGTAGGGTTACTTCAGTTCATAAGCGCTAGTCCCAGCACTCACATTCCAGTCCAGTGAGGTGACGTCTTTGTTACTGGGTACATCCTGCCCCCCCTCCCGAATGCAGTGCCGCAGCACCAGCTGAGTGGATCCTCCCACGCTGCTCTCACTCAGGTTCCAGATCCGTGCGGTTGAGTCTCCAGAGCTGATGGAAACAACAAAACAGAGATAAATTCCCACAGAAATGTACAGGACATTAAGCCAAGACATGCAAAGCAAAAACTGTATTTCCGTCATGACAACTCTGAGAAAGTTTAGTATGGTAATATGCATGGCAATGTTAATGTGTTTGGTCTTGGTGGAATAGATCTGCTATGCTGTTGCTGTGGCAGCGCAAGTACCGAGAATGGCTAGTGCCAATACATCCACAGACATGCTGCAGTGAGCATGTAAGAAATACTGCTGCTGCACATATGAAATATGAAATGAACCCATAACAGATAATTATAATTAATTATAATTTGTTATATTTATATAGCGCTTTTCTGGGTACTCAAAGCGCTTAACATGGAAGGGGGGAATCTCCTCAACCACCACCAGTGTGCAGCATCAAAGTCCCTTTAAGGCAAGTCAAGTCACTCGGCGGCCATCTTTGAAACGCTTCTCGGGCATGCAAGTGCAGCTCCTATCACTTTGTATGGGGAAACATTAAATTATCCCAAACTGTTCACTAAGATTACGATAAAATTTCATATTTGAAATCACCAATGAAATCTGACAACAACTGTGTCATAAATATAGTTTCTTTTGCTCAAATAGCGTTATAAAGCTTCTTTTTTCAGGCTAGATCAGCCAATGCGCATGCGCAGTCCTAAGCGCACGTCTCAGAACGCTGACTGTTTCTATAGCAACCGGGACGCTTCTAACGGCAGCTGCAGTGACGCGCTGACTTTACATGTCTTGGGTATTCTATAGTCTTTGGCAGCATCCACCTGGATGATGCGACAGCAGCCATATTGTGCCAGAACGCCCACCACACAGCAGCTTATTGGTGGAGAGGAGACAGTGACGAAGCCAATCAGTATATATGGGGATGACTAGGAGGCCAGGATGATGGACACAGGCCAATGGGTGAATTTTGGCCAGGATGCCAGGGTTATACCCCTATCCTTTTTCGAAGGACATCCTGAGATTTTTAATAACCACAGAGAGTCAGGACCTCGGTTTAATGTCTCATCCGAAGGACGGTGCTTTTTGACAGTATAGCAGGGGTCGCCAACTGGCAGACTCCGGTCCGAATCCGGAAATAAATAAATGCCAAACACAATTTTCTAACAAAATCTAATTTACATCAAGCACATCAAGGTCAGCTCAGTAGAGACGTTTGGGTCCACGGGTTGCTAGTTAACTGTTGCTACGTTTATATGTGCGGTCGTGCATGCAGTGCAGAGAGCAGCGTGCAGACAGATGAAGCAATGGCATTCTCCAAATAAATAAATAAAAATAAGAAAGCTAACGGGTCCTTAAAAAGTCTTCAATTTCAGGAGGTCTTAAATTTGGGGACGATAAGACAAGAATTGCGATATGGATTAATGTGATGATTAAACTTCAAAAGGCTGTGATTTCATTAAATAAATATGAGCGCTGCATGTTTCAAAGTCAGCTGCTGCTTTGCTTTGTTTACAGCTGTTACCAGGGAAACGGGTATTTCCGAAAGCGCCTCCTGCCGGCAGAGAATTAATCTGCATTTTCAATAAGCCCGTCTGCTGTTTTTGTTCAGACCAATGTGAAAATCAACTCATGTTTTTAAGCAGCAAACACGCAGAGTTGTAAATGTGAACTAGTGGTCGACAAGAAGATAATGCATTATAGTAGCATATATTTATATGTTATTTAATTAATAGGCTATAATAATTGATTGATAATAATTGTTTAAATTAATATAATTGATACCTTTGCTTCAATTTTCTTAAAAAAAAAAAAAAGTTTAAAGGCTGAAATGTAAAGTTAATAATTAAAAAAAAACGGTGTTTTTGTGAAAACCTGTATCTGAACTCTAAATCATGCTTTTTACAGTCATTTTAATTTTATTTGTGCAGGTCTTAAAAATTCTTAAATATGAGCTTAAATATCCTGCAGATACCCTGGTCCGGTAAAAACAGTCAATTCATGTTTTTAGGTAGGCCTATATAATTGTCCGGTCCTCCGCTGGTGAGGAGGGTTCATTACTGGACCTCAAACAATTTTAGTTGAAGACCCCTGCAGTATAGTGTCCTCATCACTATACTGGGGCATTAGGACCCACACAGACCACAGGATGAGCACCCCCTGCTGGTCTCACTAACACCTCATCCAGCAGCAACCTAGTTTTCCCAGGAGATCTCCCATCCAGGTACTAACCTGGCTCAACCCTGCTTGGCTTCAGATCTATACAGGTGGAACTGGGGAAGGTGGAGGGTTTCTGAAGTGCGCTGCAACTGCTAAAGCAAGTTCTAGCCAAGTATTTAAATGTTGAGATGCAAGCTCATTGGCTGCTAATGCGGAAAAAAAAACAATCAGCTCTGCCATGTGAATAATGATGTCATTATATCAGATTGAGTTAGAAACTATCAGCCTGCGCCATCTAGAGTTTCATGACAGAACTTTGTATTAAAATTCACAGTATGAGAAAATAAACTGTGGCTTTGGCTTAATACCGACCCAGAGGCCAGCAGATCACTGACAGGGTTCCATGCACAGATGAAGACCTCAGACTCGTGGCCCCGCAGCACCATGGCTTTACTGGCTGGGATCTCCACCGCCCTGTCCACCTCCATCATGTCTGAGTGGTGGTCTGTCAAAGGAAGAGGCAGAAACACTTTCAGTGCTATGTGACATTATTAGTGGAGGGAAAAAAACAATACATTCTACGATGCATCGTGATTCTCTTCAATGATTCTGAGCTTTGTTTTTTTTCACATGTCACATGACCATTCATGCAGGTACAACAATGAGCATGTTGTTATTGTTTACACGGTTGTCAAGGATGCGCAGAACGAATGTGGGCAGCCACGCCATCGTTTTGAAAAGTCTCCGTTTTGGTCCGTATACACTGAAACGCAATCCCGGAGTGTTCAAACTAAAACGGGTCCGCAGCGTTTTCGAAAGTCTCCGTTTTCGAGGGTCGAAAACACTGGGCTAGTGTAAACAACAGGCGTAACCGTTGCAAAAGTTTTGCGTTTTAAAATGAAAATGCACTAGTGTAAACGTAGCCTCAGACACTGAAAATACTTTTTGTTTATTGCTAGTAATTGTTTCTTTGTTCCCCTTTATTTATACTTTCTTTGATGTTTTGAAGCTATATTCATTTTAGTTATTAAGTTCAAGTTCAGTTTATTTATAAAGCACATTTAAAAACAGCCACAGGCCGACCAAAGTGCAGTAGAAGTTAAAATAAAGAAAAAGAAAAAAAAAATATATATACTGTATATATATATACACACTAAATAGCAGCAAAACAGTTAAAATAGAACACTCTTATAAAGTACACTAATACTAGCAAAACAGTTAAAACAGTGTTAAAACACTCTTATGAACTAAAAGCAACAGAGAATAAGTTGAGACATTAACATACAATTGTTTTGATTTAATTTTAATTTGTAATTATTTTAAAAGTACTTCCAATTATAAAAGTTATTTCATAAAAATGAATTTGATATTTTAATGAATAATAATGAATTGTGAGGTGCTTAAAGATCCCCACCCCCAGACATCATTCATGCTAAAGACAATCAATGTGCTTCATTTAAATATGTAAATGAGCAGCCATGATGTTCTTTAAAGGGGTCATATGATGCTGCTAAAAAGAACATTATTTTGTGTATTTGGTGTAATGAAATGTGTTTATGCGGTTTAAAGTAAAAAAAACACATTATTTTCCACATACTGTACATTATTGTTTCTCCTCTATGCCCCGCCTTTTTGAAACGCGTCGATTTTTACAAAGCTCATCGGTCTGAAAAAGCGAGGTGTGCTGTGATTGGCCAGCTATCCAGTGCGTTGTGATTGGCCGAATACCTCAAGCGTGAGACGGAAATGTTACGCCCCTCACCATACTGTTGTATTCCCTCAGCGACCAGCACGGATCAGCTCTAGGCATGACGAAGCGGATATTGTCCTCTTTTGGAAGACCAAACAAAGTAGTTTCGCTTTCACAACGAAGCACACAGCCTCTTCAGGATATGGCGGCGGCAACAATACTACAGTGAGAATAAAAGTTACGCCTTCTTTCTTTGCGTGAACATTTGGGCGGCGTTATGCAAATCTTCCCACAAAGCGACGTAGACATGTGGGGGCGTGTTAGAACGAGCCGTTTTAGGTAGGTGTGGCTGACTCTTAACTTTTATAAAGAATATCTCTTTGGATTTGAGACTTTAGTCTTTGCAACTTTACAGATCTTCTTTATGCACCAAGAGCTTGTAACACTCCAAAGAGAAAGGAAAAATTGAAATCGCATCATATGACCCCTTTAAAAATGCACCTTTTGTGTTTAACCTAAAAATTTGAACTAAACTAAAATAAGCTTAAGTTGAAGTACTAAAAATGAAATCAATATAAATTAAAGCTAAATAAAATTAAAAAGACAACAGCAGTAACTAAAACTAAAATTAAAATAAAAAGTCAAAATAAAAAAAATTAAATAAAGCTAAAACAGTATAACTACAAAAAAAAAAAAAAAACACTGGTTATGGTCAGAATAGTCTATTCAGGACAAACTGATGGTATTTCAGCAAGATGCTATTTAAACAGGTCACATGCTGTGTTCATCCAATACATGTTATCGATGCCACAAATATGCAAAGAACATTAATCTGGGGTTTACAAATGCACAGTGTGAAAACTTGCAACTTGAAAATCCAGGATTAATTCCTAACCCAGGGTAAAGACTGGACAGTGTGAAACAGAGAAAGCAATAACCCAGGATTCTCTTAAATGACCAGGGTTGAGAATGACCAGGGGTTAATAGTTAATTATTAATAGTTATTAGTGTGAAAAGCCCTCATGATGGTGAGTAAATGCTGACAATTATATTTTTGTGTTTTCAGTCACAGGTTGAGCTGTCTTATTGACAACTCTGGCAGTTTCAACCAAGTAAATGTAGGGCGTGAGCTTACTAGACAGAGTGTGAGATCCGTTCTCTTCTCCATTAGCCGTGCTCTCTCCGTTCTTGGCAGCGGCAGCCACTGTGGCGCTGGAGGCAGCGGCAGCTTGCTGCTGAGCCAGCTTATCCTTATACACCTGCTGCCTCGTTTGCACCACGTCTGGCATCACTGCATCAATCAAAGACAGCGACTCGATCGGTCGTCCATCAAACAGCGTACCGTCCTGTGACCACATTACACAACAGGTACAAAAAGGTTGAGCAAATTTTTTTTTCCATAGAATATCCTTGAATATTTAATGGGGAAACTGGGAAATATCCCTATCTGTTGGCGGTAACAGCGCTGACCTCATTGATGCTGACTTCAGCCTCCACATACTGCAGGCCTTTCTGGATGATGGAGATGAGGGCAGCAGGGGGCACCAAAGCTCCATTGATGTTGGACTGGCTGATGTGGCTCTCTATGCCAAAGGTGAACGCTGAGTGGAAGAAGCCTGCAGGGGAAAGGAAGAAAGCACTTGTTACCATTTAGGAACAAGTATTTGTGAACAGTGAGGTAAAAAGTATTGGTATTCTGGTACAAAGTCAATATAGAAATTGTAAAAATGTTACACAATCAAAAACAGTACTCCTGAACAAATTTGGTCGACTGACAGGGAGCTGATTTCAAACCTGGGTTAAAAACATAAAAAAATATTTGCATTAACTGAAACAAAATAAACAATAACTGAAAAAAAAAAAAAAACGAAACAAAAAGTGAACTTGTTTTATTTCAGCTAGTTGCCAATGAAAAATGAAAATTCCAAAACACAACAAAATTACTAAACCTAACTAAAATTAAAGTGAAAACAGAAAATATAAAATAAAAAAATATTAACAAAAAATATAGTATATCAATTATGAGACTCAAATAAAAGTTTCAAACAATCACGTGTATTTGTGCTAAATACACATGTATTTTTTTTAACACAGTACAGGTTTTACTCTGTTCGTTGCGAGTAAATCATTTGCATATGAGACTAAATTCCACACTAGACGACTAAATAATGTCTATTGTTAAACCCTAAAAATTGTTATTCTTCAGATGTTGCAACGGTTGTGATATGACATCACGCTCTGCAGCATCTTTTAAAAAATGTAATTCAACACATAAATAATAACACATCCAACATGTAAAAACACATAATCTACTCCAATTTCCTGCAGCATTGCAGTTTTAAATTTATGTTGTTTTAATTCAGCTCTGAGGTCATGCCGTGACGCATCAGTCTTCTATTGGTCACACGGTTTTACGTGATACGAATTCACAGGTCAGAGTTCAACAAACTTGAACTTTGGAATGCCATGAAATGCAAAACTTCTTCGCATGAGCTTGCATTTCCACTCACCTGCCTTCACATGTGTATGAATGGCAGTGAATGGAACAAAAAGTGTAGTTTGACCACCCCTTTAGTCATTGACTAATAAATTGTTAGATTTCACTTGCTAGTGTTTGAGGTAAAAACTAAGATATATTTGCCCTTGCCTACACTTGAACACTGACTGAGCTTTCCAGCACACTATTGTATCAGTGACATATGATATCAATGAATGGACAGCATATTTGACGAACCGTAAACTCTAGTGTGTGTAGGTGCCTGACACACCATCGAAACTGACAAAGTGTGTGTAGAGTGTGGGTTAAATAACTGAAATACTTCACAATAGTTCAATATTTAAAAAGAGTTTCTTTGGTAGTAAAATAGTTTTTGTTATATAGTGAAATTCCACTGGTATTAGTTCTGACAAACAACAGCATATAAATCAGATTTTTTCACTACCTGAATGAAAAGTGAGAGATGTTTGCCCAGAACAGACTGTCAAGATGTTGTGAGAGTGTTTTGGATAACTGCAAGGTAGTTACTATGCAGTTGGTTTTGTCCTGAGTGGTTTTTAGTATGCTGTAATGTGGTTTCTAGGGTGTTCTGGGTGGGTTGTTAGGAGGTCGAACCACTAATTAGTTCCTAGGAAATAAACATGGCACAGGGCAAAAACCTGACACCGCATGCAATATGAAACAGGACATACAAATGAAGAGGCTAGTCTGCAGATGATGAACAGATACACACCTGACTCCTGCAGGTATCTGTACACCAGGAAATTGACCTCATCACTGCTTATGCTCATTTTGGATCCTGGGTGAACCAAGAGGTCAGGGCGAGAGTGGAGCCTGGAAAACAAAGGCACGTTGCGTTACTGTGCTTCACCAACAGCAGAGAGCTTTGGACATTACTGGACATTTACACCAACTTGCTTTTCAAAGAAATGTATATTTTTATTCAACAAAGGCACATTAAATTGATCAAAAAGGAAATAAATGTTAAAATCAAAGGCACGTTGCGTTACTGTGCTTCACCAACAGCAGAGAGCTTTGGACATTACTGGACATTTACACCAACTTGCTTTTCAAAGAAATTTATATTTTTATTCAACAAAGGCACATTAAATTGATCAAAAAGGAAATAAATGTTAAAATAAAAACAATTCTATTTCAAATAAATGCTGTTTTTTAACTTTCTATTAATCAAAGAACCCTAAAAAAAAGATCAAGCAGCAAAACAGTAATGATGCTGGTTTCCCATCACGGGATTAAATTTCATTATGAAATATATTAACACAGAAAACAGTTAATTTAAATTGTATAATATTTCCAACATTACCAAACTTTTCACTAGTAGTGTTAACTACTGATAGCTGATAAAATTATATTCTAAAACACCAGTTCTGTTTTTACTGTCACTTATTAACAAGACATGCACATTATTTACGTTTTGTTTTTCTTTCTTGTGATTTTAATTTTGCCCGATGCTTTTTAACACTTTTTTTTTCTTTTTTATAAGGTGAAAAACTATACAATAAAGTTAAAATTGTATATTTGAAAACGTTGTGACATAAAATACAATAAAATACATACATTACATTAAATATTTAATAAAAAAACAAACAAACAAAAACAGTAGTAACTAGTAAATCTGACTACCTTGTACAATTTTTTTAATCATCTAGCCACCTTGGCTGGTAAGCTTAAAGGGGTCATATGATGCGATTTCAATTTTTCGTTTCTAAAAAGACAGTATAAGTCATTATAATCAGTAATTATGTCCCCACTGGATGCAACAAATGCCTCGTTTGTAATGGGTTTTATTGTTTTTGTCTTGTCGCACTGGGACACAGGGCATCACAGTATGGTAAGGGGCGTAACATTTCCGTCACACGCTTGAGGTATTCAGCCAATCACAACGTACTGGACAGCTGGCCAATCAGAGCACACCTCGCTTTTCAGACCGATGAGCTTCGTAAAAATCGACGCGTTTCAGAAAGGCGGGGCATAGAGGAGTAACAATAATGTACACATTGCATTACACCAAATACACAGCATAATGTTCTTTTTAGCAATGTCATATGACCCCTTTAAAAGTTCATTTTGGACCATGCAAAAGATGTAGTAAACCTGCTCTCAGTACACATTAACAATGCAAACTTTTTAAACAGAGAACGGAACATGACCTCCTCGACTGAACTTTCTCATGGATGCCTATTTGAACCTTGGGGAGATTTTCCACCCATTTGCTCACTTGAATTGAAAGAATTGTTAGGAAGTTACACAGTTGGGACGGATATTGTGATGGGAAGAATTGCATGTGTAAAACAAGAGGAAATGCTTTAGATGCACTCATACAGCCTCTTTCAGTCTAATAAGCTTTTACGTAAAACAGCAACCTATCATATGCCAAGACTCCCTGTAGTTTACGACGTGTCAACAGCCCTGAAAGTGCAACGGTTTGTCTATTCACAATCAAATAAAATGGGCTTACACAACATAATAAAAAGACTCCTAAGCAGTGTAAGATCTGTTAGGCATAAATGTCTTTACATTAAAATCTTTTATCCAAAACTCATACTAATCACATACCAGGACATTTGTTTTCTAAAGAAATAAAAAGATAATTCTCACAGCAAAGCATATCTTAATTAAAATCCAATTGTAAATCAAACTTAAGAGATGTTTTACTTTTTTATTTTATTTTACCTATTCATCTCAACAGCAGTTACTCAGCTGGCACAAGTCCCACACAAGTACACAAATGTAAGACCTTTTCAAGCTATTTCTTATGCAATGAAGGATATTTAAGACTTCTTGTGGCTTAACAAGATGAAATTTAATTTTATGATTTGTTTAAGGATCTCTGTTAATATAGTGTGACACTTGCTTACCATACCAAGTGTTGATTAGATGCTCATACTCTTGCCATCCATGGGAGCAAAGTCAAATCAGCCTGTCAATAAAATCACCATTGTATTAGATACAATAATATTTAGTCAGTCTTTTATTTTTTGTCTTTAATCAAGAAGAGGCAACAGTTTAACAGAATACAAGTGAAAATGTTTGTTGACTCAGCAAGTACATTATTTCAGCTAACAATCGTCTCATTTAACGTTCATTCATCATTTAGCCTAGCTGCAAACAAATGGTAATTCACACACACACATACATACATATACACACATATATTTACAAAAAAAGACTTTCTAGACTTTAAAGGTTTAGTAATAACAACTACAACATTCCTGGATATTTCCAGGAAGCCATTCACTGTGCTTCTTTTCAAAATAAACTAATGTAGCTCTTCTATTCCCCCATTTCAAGCATAAGCAGAAAGTACTCATCATCACAAAATGTAATAATAATCATATAATTACATAAAGATTACATAAGGTTTAAATTCACACAGACAGAGGTATGGTCCCTATAATATACCAGAAACAAGGATTCTGGCAGGTTGTGACCTATTCCGCTTTAGCTGTACTGCAACTCTGGATCTGACTGTACTGGATCTGATCACACAGAAATCAAACTGCTGAACCGGCAGCCAGTGCTAAGATAGTGAGTGAGATCAACCTAAAAAACAACTCTCTGAAACTACTAGAATGACACTTGCTAAGCACTACTAGTAGTGACCGTGACCGATATGGGCTTTATGGCTGACCAATGCTGGATATATAAAATAAATAAGATGTGCATAATTAGGGCTGGGTATCGAGTTCGATACTTTTTAGGCACCGACCGAATTGCCTCGATACCATCGAGTATCGAAAAACATCTCGTCGTTCGGTACTAGGGATGGGCGATATCTTATCGTTTGCGATATACCGGTAAAAATTCTCCGAGATATCATATCGATCACAAGTGCAGTATGGAGTCGGGATGGGCGATATCTTATCGTATACCGGTAAAAATTCTCCACACGATAAGAATTCGTCTTCCTGCGATAATAACGATAAAGTGTAGTTGTTGACATATTTCTGTGTGCGACTGTGGGGAGTGACGTGAAGGAAGGCGGACGTGAAATTGAGCAGCTCCTTCTACAATCTGGAACAGGTTAGGATAGGGCTGTACAGTGCGACAAAAATCGGTCTGAGCCTGGAGTAAATGTACTACAGTAGCACATGTGCGACACAGTTTTATAAAGGCTATGTCGATTAGCATTGCATTATAAATATACTTTATCCTTATAAAAAATACCCAAGATTGCTTGAAGAACACAGATACCATTTATTTTGTGCAATCGCATGTTTATTGTCTTTCTCTATTTTATCTCGTCGTTCGGTACCAAATTTCGATACTTAAGGGGTTAATCTCATCAACGTCCGTGGGCCAATAAGCCTGCAGCACTAGGTGTGCTCAACTAGAAGCGGTGCGGCGCAGATCGATATGTGGTTGACATCAGCGAGAGCGATTCGAAAGCGTACGGAGCAGTCTGCTCTCTATAGCTCGTGGTACTGTAATACACCGATCGGTCTGCATTCAGTCCGCGTCAAGTCGAACACACCTACTGGTTTACACAGGTTACACCAGATTCGGGTGGGAATGTGCAATCTGTGATCGCGTGCCATTGCAGACGCTCGCGAAAGCATGCAATCGCTTTCTTATGCACGCTGTTTTTACGGTTTCACTTTCGAAATCGACCGCTTTCCACTATCTCCGACAAGCGACAGACCGGAAGTCATTCATTTCCAATGGAGAGTAGTGCGCGAGCTGCGTGGAGTTCCGATCATATGCAGATATCCGTTCATACTACACGACCGAAAGCGCCTGTTACGTGACCATTCATGCACACTGTAGCATCATGCTACATAAGATTTATATTCCGCTTTTACTCAAAACTCACTTTAAACCACCATCGAGTGTTTTTAATAACTTCCGATTGCCGTGTAATGTGTGTTTTGGCCATGTAATGTTGCTGAAATTAAATATGTTATTACCTCTGATTTGAGTCAGAGCAGCGATCATGGAAGAGAGAACACAGGCAGACAGCGCTGGAAGCTGCTAATGCTCATCAGTAAATCAGTGGAAAATGAATAAAAATTATGATTCTGTCTGAGCTATGCGTTTTAAAACGAACATGCACTAGTGTAAATGTAGCCTAACAGATGTGTAAACTGAAGACTATTTGAGTTTTATTAAAACTATTTGCACTTATTTTGCATTTATTGTGTTGGTTAGCCTACATTTTGTTCCTTTGTGCAGTGGCTCAGGAGATGAGTCTTTGAGTTTGTATAAACATCAACAAGCTGAAAAATAAAGGCAAATTTTTTTTTTAGATAATGTAATCTTGTTAAAATTAATTTCATACAATTTTTATCGAAAAAAAGTATTGTTCAGGAACCGGTATCGAAGTCAAGGTATCGGTATCGGTATCGATATCGAAAATTTTTGAATAATACCCATCCCAATGCATAATATTTAATCAAAATCCATCAAAACTATTTGAAAAGGACATTGTCCACTGGTCAGGCTGTTGGAAGATTTTGGAATTGACAGCAGGTGAAATGTTCCCATCTGCCATGCGGGCACAGTATTTACCCCAATGACAAAAATTATCTCAAAACAGCCAAAGAGTGGCCAATTAAATGGCCTAGAGATGATATAACAACTTCCCCTATACAGTACTCAAGTAAAATTGGTTTGTAATGTTTTTATTTTTTTTCAGTTTCAGCCATGCACTTTTAGGCTATGGAAGATTAAAAAAAAAAGACGAAAACCTTTCGTTTTCTGATTTTTTTCATTAACGGCCACATTATTACATTGCTTTTCTACTCATTATTAGTACTGAACTGTTACACTTATTAATAAATTAACACTTATTTTAATCTAATTTTTTTTATTTGTATCAAATAGCTAAATGTTCTTGTGCAGACTATAATAAACAGAGCAATATAATACATCACTTATTTGACATTATACAGCTGCTATAATAATAAACATCATCATTGTTCAACTCTGTGACAAACTGACTTCAGTTCAATCTCATCAACAGGTGGATGACATTTTCCCCATTCAAGTCTTATTCAAGGGTAGAGTTCCAACACGTCATTAAGTTAAATAATTAATAAAACACAAAAATATATTTAGTTAATAAAACATAATTAAAAACAAAATTGAATATTAATGCTTTTTAAAAATCTGATCGTAACAACTGTCACTCTGCCGGAAGCGCCTCTAATTGTCATTCGATTATTAGCTTACGGCTAATACGCATCGTGGATAAACGTCACCGGAAACAACAGACTCCCCAAACAAATGCAAAAATGAGCGATTCTAGTTCCAACACGTGGCTGCTTCCATAGCAACGCAGCTAACTAGTAGTCGATTAAATAAAAGCTAGTTGTTGTCAACGTCCATCTCGCGTGCATGGCGTGGGAAACCAGAGCGCCCATCCCCCACCGCGCTGCAGTTTCACTCTGCAAAATCAAAACTTTTAATGACTTATATGACCACTTCAGCAATCTAAAAATGCAAACATAACGGTCAGCTCACGCATAACTGGGCTACGGGAAGTGTGGGGGTGGGGGCTCGTCTTACTCGTGCCGATGCTTCCACTCTCGTCAACCGCTAGCTTCTGGAGCTAAAGTACTGAACAAATGTGCCACAGCGCCGAGGCAAATCCGACAGAAGAGTATCCCTCGACCTTTCCACTCCACAATGATACTTCTGTCCTCGAATAATATCTATTTTCCTGCTGTCTGTAGTAAATACAAAATAAAAAAAGAAACATTTAGCAGCTTATAGACCGCCAAGCGCTTCGGAGGAAGCCGACGGCCTCAGACTAGCACTGGGGCGGAGACTTTCCAGGCGAAAATGAGGTATCAAGCCAACGGGGCTTCCTTTCAATCACAGAAGTAAACAAATTAAAAAAAAGACAAACAAGTAAATAAAACACTGAAAAATATCTGAATTATTAAAAATTATTCAACTCATTTTAAATGCGGGAGAATGCTTATTAAAGCGAAATGTTTATTTTTGGTATTAACTCGTAATAGAAGACTTCTGGTTTGTACCGTGTTGTATTTCGAAATCAACTATTTTCAAAAAATACATAACAAAGTGGTGTTAAAGTTCATACAATCAGACTGATGATGATCAGCAACACGGTCGAATGCCCAACCCCCACCACTGAAACGGAAATTATTTTTTGCCTGGCTGGTCACTGCCTGCTATTCCGCCACACCCACAATCTCCTCTGCTCAGGCACTCAATAACAGACAATTGGTCTGCGTATTACACTGCTATTTTCAATATACCATAAGTTTTCTAAAAGCATCGCAGTAGTCCCGTGACTTACAATCAGTCCCTTGAGTATTAGAACGGTCTGTATCAGCGTATCATAGTCATAACGTGTCATGTTTATATTCGTGACACTGAAGAAAAGCATCTTAAATCCTGAATGTCACAGTGCAAAGCAACGATTGGTTTATTGGATTTTATAAAGATGATAATTTGTACTGTGCAGTGCGATTGATTTCTGAATGGACATACGATCTGTTCTCCCTCTCTCTGTAATATGACAGACCCAAAAGAAAAGGTCAATCCAATTACTGGTTAATTTGTTTTAAAGGAATAGTTTAACCAGAAATGAAAATGTGCTGAAAATTTACTCACCCCCAGGCCATCCAAGATGTAGATGAGTTTGTTTCTTTATCAAAATAGATTTGGAGAAATTTAGCATCACTTGCACACCAGTGGCTCCTCTGCAGTGATTGGGTGCCGTCAGAATGAGAGTCCAAACAGCTGAGAAAAACATCACAATAATCCACAAGTAATCCACAAGACTACAGTCCATTAATTAACGTCTTGTGGAGTTAAAAGCGTTGTGTTTGTAAACTAATCCATTAGTAAGAAGTGATTAAGTTCAAACTGATGATTCCAGCTAAAATAACTTCCATAAATCATCTATACATAATATTGCTTTCTCCAGTGAAAAAGTCATCTGAATCAGGAGAGAAATACAGGTGCATCTCAATAAATTAGAATGTTGTGGAAAAGTTAATTTATTTCTATAATTCAACTCAAATTGTGAAACTCGTGTATTAAATAAATTCAATGCACACAGACTGAAGTAGTTTAAGTCTTTGGTTCTTTTAATTGTGATGATTTTGGCTCACATTTCACAAAAACCCACCAATTCACTATCTCAACGAATTACAATATGGTGACATGCCAATCAGCTAATCAACTCAAAACACCTGCAAAGGTTTCCTGAGCCTTCAAAATGGTCTCTCAGTTTGGTTCACTAGGCTACACAATCATGGGGAAGACTGCTGATCTGACAGTTGTCCAGAAGACAATCATTGACACCCTTCACAAGGAGGGTAAGCCACAAACGTTCATTGCCAAAGAAGCTGGCTGTTCACAGAGTGCTGTATCCAAGACTTCAGTCTGTGTGCATTGAATTTATTTAATACACGAGTTTCACAATTTGAGTTGAATTACTGAAATAAATGAACTTTTCCACGACATTCTAATTTATTGAGATGCACCTGTATGCACAGATCAAGCACTATTGAAAACAGTCCAAAATAGTTTAAAACAAATATGTCAGTGGGTTTTGATGTGAGAAGGCAACTGGGGATTGACTTTTTCATTGGATAAAGCATGATTATGGATTATGGATTTTGGACAGAAGCAACAGTTTAAAGTTAATACATTTTAATGATGGATTTATTTATAAGAAACATACAGCTTGCTGGACTGGAGTTGTGTAGACTACTTGTGAATTATTGTGATGGTTTTATCAGCTGTTTGGACTCCCATTCTGACGGCACCCATTTACAGAGGATCCATTGGTGAGCAAGTGATATAATGCTAAATTTCTCCAAATCTGTTCCCATGAAAAAACAAACTCATCATACACCTTGAATGTCCTGAGAGTGAGTAAAGTTTCAATAAATTCTTCTTTTTGTGTGAACTATTCCTTTAATAAGTGAGTAATTAATGTTTTGCTGCTATTATTAGTATAGCTGTGCTTTAAAAAGGACAAAAAAAAAATCTGGTTTGCCCCCTTATCTGGCTTAGAGTGGGTTAATGTGCAAATAATTATGTCCTTGATGATTGTCTCTTACATGAATATATGCCCTCAGCAATTGTGTAAGATGTGTGTAGAATTTTCCACGCTTCAATACCAGCGTTATACAAGATTGGATACAAACACACCAATAGTAGTGTTTCATGTATCCTTGGCAACAGCACTGGCGCTGGCTGTAAATGAGGCAATCAAATTAATACTGGAACATAAAGCGGGGAATGAGAGAGTAAAAACTGTAACACTCAGAGCCAGGCACGATTATCCATTTTACACCAAATTTAGCATGGAGTGAAACATTACACATTTGGAAGAGATTCTCATCCACTGGTCTCCTATCAAAACACATACTGTCAGTTTAGACCTTTGCGATTCAGTTGTGGGACTGTTTTGGTCAACAAAGAGAGAGCAGGAGGAATGCTTTTGGCAAGCAGGGGATAATATGGCCTTTCAAATGACTTTTTATATCAATTATATTAGATAAACTCAGATAAGAAACACAATCTTTTGATGTGTTGAAATCCAAGCACGTCTGCATCAGGCCCCATTATGCCATTATGCTGCATCGCATAAACCCCAGATTTAATGCACCACCAAGCTGTGAAACTGCCCAATCCATCTAAATGTGACTTCAGTTTTGATCATGGAAAGGTCATCGGTCTTAGCAGTGAAGTCTGAGTCTGGCCTCACAATAACTACTAGATGGATGGTTTACAGAGCTGTGTGTTCCCAAGATTACAGTGTTGTGAAACTTGGCATACGCGCCATTAACCTGAAATATTATGTCTGAGTAATGAATGGTAGGAGGAGATGACACACTTAAATAGCAGTACATTCATAACTCGGAGCACTCCAGAAATACACCATAGATACAGATTGCCATACCCAGCATGTATCTATAAATAAAAACAAAAATCTGTAATTGCTGCAACTGGGAGGCCTTAAGTGCAACAACAACAAATTATGCTTGGATTTTCTTTATTCCAGCAGGTCAGTTTGGACTCAAAACAACATTTCAGCACATTGGAGCCAGTTTGGTCAGTTCTTCGATTAATGTCTTGACCTAAGAATTAAGTTTAGATTTAAAACAGAAATGGTGATTTTAGGTATGGCGAGTTGGGGAAAAAGGGAGGGATGTGAGGGACTTGGGCTGTAGATGGAGGAGCTGAAAATGCAGCAACATCGAAAACCTGAGTCCTGATAGGTCTGGGGAGTAGGGAATTAAGGAAGATAAATCTCTGATCCATAACCTCCAGAAACAACTGTTTCTTGAAGTGCCCTTCTTCGTCATCATCTCGTGCCCACATGGAGGCACCGTCATCATGCAAAGAATCTGTGCAAAGGATCATGGGAGCCCGAAGTGTCCATCAGTTTTACCCTTCGAAACCCTTCATTCTGAAGGGCCCTTTGAAGTGGCCAGTTTTGAGCACTTCGGTTTGGAACGACTCTTCAATATGGCGGCCATGATTGTTTTCACTCCGAATTAGGGATGGGCGATACCTCTTATTTTATTTTCGATCCGATACCGATATTTTCAAGCCCAGTATCGTCGATATCGATATTGATACCGATACCGATACTTTTAAACTAAACTCATCTTTTAAATTATTAAAAGAATATATAATCAGTAATTATACTCACTTAATATTAGATTTTAAAGCCGTGTTTTTTTTACATTTCATAGGCCTTTTTTGTTTACACTGTCAGGAATAAAATATAATTGTATTTTAGCCCTTTACTGGGGCAGTAACCTCAAAGGTGCAACTATACCCCTAAAAGGGTGCATATTAGTACCATGCAACTATGCATGCTTTAAGGGTAGATAAGTTACAAAGGTGCACCTTTGAAGGTACCTCATGAAAAATAAACATGGAGTTACATAAGCACTAAAATGTATTATTATTATTATTATTATTACCATGGTAAATTTGTGGTTACTGCAGCTTTACTACAAATATGTGGTAAACTGTGGTTACTCTAATAAAACCATGGTTAATGTTTGTAAAAGGCTGCCAGGCTGTTGTACCCCTATAGGTGAAACTTTAGCATATTTTTTTCTGACAGATTTATTAACAGCAATTACAGAACATAACACAGTCCATTTGAACTTTTGACAACCAGTTTAAATTAATTTACTTGCACAAACTAGCCAATTTAAAATAAATATTACATGTACACAAAAGTTTGGGGTCAGTAAGATTTTGTAATATTTTTTAAGTCTCATGCTCACCAAAGCTGCACTTATTTGAAAAACAAAAACAAAAAACAGTAAAAACAGCAATTTTGAGAAATATAACAACTAAAAATAACTATTTTCTATTTTAATATATTTTAAAATGAAATTTAAAATGTATCTGTGATCAAAGCTGAATTTTCAGCATCATTACGCCAGTCTTCAGTGTCACATGATTCTTCAGAAATCATTCTAATATTTGCTGCTCAAGAAACATTTATTATTATTGCTGCTTCATATTTGTGTGGAAACCGTGATGCATTTTTCAGAATTAATTTTATATATAGTAACAATGTTATGTAATGTAATGTAATAATGTGGCAATGGTTTCTTAAGATCTACTTATGCTTCTAATGCTTTTGGGAAATGCAGCCCTATTTGAACAAGCACTGTGAGCCATGCGTCAGCAGCGAACGCTGTCTGTGATTGATTGGTTCTGTTTTTCAGCATTTGCGTGTGTTCCGATGAGCAGGAGAAATGGAAACACAATTATTCGCTAATATAGCCTATTTTTCCATTTAGAAGCTTATTTTATGCATCAAATTTCTTGATAAGTAAATAAAATTAATGGTTAAAAAAATGCACTTTAGAATCAATATTTTTATGTGAGAATCGATCCTTTCGATACAACATCAGTATCGAAAGTATTGATACTTAAGGATCGATCCGCCCATCCCTACTCCAAAGTGCCCTTCGGAGGGCGATATATCCTGTTTGAAACGCACCGAGTGTATAGCTGTACATGTGCATTTGTTGATGCCGTAAAGTAATCCGCCCTTTTCTCGAATTTCGTACCCTGCGCTCACCAAACCACATACCTTTGGTGGGGAGCGTGGGAAAGAATCTCAAGTCATTCGTGTTCTTAGGCCCCGTCCACACGGAGACACGTTTAGCTGTATACGCATAAATTTTGTATCGTATAGGCGTTTCGTCCACACGGATCCGGCATTTTGGGAGAGTGAAACCGATATTTTTTTAAACCGGGTCCCAGAGTGGATAAATCTGAAAACGCCACCCTTGCGTTTTCGTGTGGACAGCGAATCCGTATATTTTCTGAAACGATGACGTCATCAGCCCACGTCTCGCCCCTAGTCAGACACCGCTACGTCACGAAACAGCAACAAAAACATGAACAAACACTGAACGATTGTCTTTTTATTAACTAACATTAACACAGATTAATAAATGTATTGTTCCATGTTCGTTTGTACACCGCGCGCAAGCTTCGGTACTCTGGCTTCGTGTGGACGTAGCCTTAGAAGTCAGTGTAGCCTATTATCAGAATGATATTGAAAATGATATTCTAAGGTAAAAATAAACTTGCATGCTTTAACTATTCACTGAATAACTTATTTAATTCTCTTGAGGTGCTATGCTTGAGTATAAGACATTTTAGCCTTTTTCTCCTATAGGCGGAGGGTGAACCGACTCCAGGGTAAGGCTAAAAGGAGCCTAATGTTAGTGTAATTCAGGGGCGGTGAGTGCAGAATTCAGTCAGCAGAGCATGTGCACTGAACAATCCTCAGCGTTTCACGATGACTCATCTGAACGCTTCTGATTGGACATTGCATTCATAAGCTCAACAATCCTCTGTGATTGGCTTAATGCGCAACTCTGCAAAAATGCGTATAAAGAAGATATGATATGCAACATGAGCATATATAAAATGCAGTACTGATTGACATATCATTTGATAGAAACAATAAAATATATTTCGTGCCTTATTCTGTGATAAAAATGGGAAAAAGTTGTTCGTAGGAGCCTTTATAAACCAAAATTGTCATTAGGAAAATATTGAACAAAAATATTATTGCCCATTGCTGCAGCTAACGTTACTTCCACAGGCTACACACAGCAATATAAACAACAGCTGTGCACGCTCTCTTTATAATTGAATGATATAAGTATACTAGCACACCGCTCTGCTGAGATCTCCACTATCCGGCAGCCACGGACATTATTGAAGGCATCCTGGTAGTGTGCTAAATTACCAAAGGGATCTGAATGTGAGGGATCGTCCCAGATGAGATCGTCAGGTGAACACTAATCAATACTTTTGGATTGAACAATTTTTATAGTTTACACCAAAAAAAAATGCAGTTTTATAAGAAAAGTCACTGACTCTTTGCGACAGGTGGGATACAGCTTACGGCATTTCTCATTCATTCCTATGGTATCCATAAACGCGATTGAGTGTCACACAACTCTGACTGAAATTCATTGACGTCAAGGCTGTAGTATTATTGGTTATAAAGGCACACCTGATCCAAGTTGACTGTTACACTTTCTCCAATAGTAAGTAATACAGACCCTCTTGTCTCCCTATAGTAAGACAATCTCTGGCTCAAGCCACCAAACAACCAAACATGTTGTGGGGCCACAGTATATTTACAAAACCAATTGACATGTCCATGTTTTGAAATGTGCAGTATGTTGTGATGATGAGGCAGGACTTTTTAAAGACCTTTTAACCCTTCTGAACACTTGTCCACGATGCTATAATAATCCAACACAAGGCAGAAAATACTACCTGGAACATTCTTGGGAAAGGGCAGGCACATTTCTCAGAGGGTTGAATGGGCACATGAAGAGAGGAAGCTGGAAAACAATTGCCAGCAACAGGTGTAAATGTCCACCCTTAAGGATCTGCTCAACACACTGTAAAACACACGGGTGCGTGACTGGTCTGGCTGTCAAATAAAAGATTTGGGATTTCTAAGTTTGATGTAATCTACAAAATAATGTGGATGTAGTACTTTTCCCCGAAAAGAACTAGTCAGCCTCAGCAGAGTATACAGAGATGAAGTTGAAGTTGAAGATAGCATCACTTTGAGAAATGGGCTCTTTGCTGAAAAAAAGGAAAATGAAAAGATTTGGCTCCATTCCATTTGCGACAAAGTGTGAAAAGTGTTAAATGGATTTCAGAATTTAAAAGAGACCATCAAAAAGTCCAATTATCATCTCTATGTGCATTCACATGGACAAACTGCACTGAGATAAAAAGAGTGTGTCTTCTTGCACAGCAGTTCTGGCTTCACCTCATAAGTTTGCCCTTGGGACAAAATGAAATATCTGTCATCTTTCAGATATGTAGAGAATTTTTAGTCAGCAAAGAAACCCTGCTGTCTCATGGAGGTTAAAATAAAGCCATGTTTGACATGTGTGATCCTTCACTGAAGTGCTTGTTGTCATTGCCATCGAATATTTCTTAGCTTCATCTTTATCCTTGACATAATGCATGTTTGATGCATGAAAAAGTGTTCATAAGAGTAGCCACATGGTCTTTGCTCGCTCAGTTGTGCGTTGTTATTTGGTTGCAAATGTGTTCTAGAAAGTTGCTATGTATTGTTGCATTGTTTTTACTATCTGCAAGTACACTTTTATGATCCACCGTATGCCTGACCAAATAATAGAAAAAAAATAATGTCATTCATGTCTGTTGCACAAATGGTGCAAGATGAGTTAAAGTATTCCACAACACAACTTTTATTAAAAATGGTCTTTATTGAATTTATACAATTTACACAGTGTATACATATTTTAAACTGATTTTTGTCCCCCGCCAACAACCCCCTGACATTGTTGTAAAATTAAAAAAGCAAACAGGCATAAACATATGACAGTTCATACCATACATTCCTCATGTTAGTTTAAACATATACTCCATAACTTAACACGTTCAGAGCCTCTTCAATGTACAAAACACTGCTCAGATATCTTAAAATTCAGATGCTTTCTTTCTTAGTACAGAAGATTTTTAAGAGCCAAGGTTGATACTAAGCTTTTCAGCCATAATCCAAGGAAAGAGCAGCTAACATTTTTTCCAGCAGGGCGTCTGGCTTGTTATAGACATACGTCCACCATCTTATTTCTTTAACAAGAAAGAGAACAGTTGCATTACACGACTTTTCAAATCTTAACATATTTTAAAACATTAGGCATCAAACATTTGCAGACTTTGTAAATGGCTACAGAGGAAAAACTGGGCATCATTCACTAAAAGACTTTTAATTTGTTTCGAACACAACAACCTTATGCAGAATCTCCTAGCAATGAGGTGAACAAAATATAGTTCTAAAATTGGCTAAAAATTTCAAATGTGTCTGAGATTCTCCAACTGGATGATATCATAGTCTACAGCTAAAAAATCTGAGTTTGCGCCCATCATACACTGCGCAAGTGTTTGTGAAATTAGTCTGTAAAGTGGGGTAAAACGTCTCGGCAAAAGTAGTGTAATGTATTCCAGCCTTTGCAGAACAAGGTTAATTTTATTAATATAAAATTTTGGTGGTGAGATGTTGTTCCAAATGTCTATAAATTTCTTTCTAATGTTGAACACAAAAGAAGATATGTCGCCATTGACTTCCATAGTCTTTTTTTCTCATACTATGAACGTCAGTGACTAAAAGCAGCTGTTTGGTTACCAACATTCCATGATACCATTTTTAGCACATTTTGATTTTTGTATTTCCCCATTCAGGAACTGAATTGCCTTGAAATGAACTTTGACCATGTCCAAATAGAATTGCAACTGGAACCGTTCACTTAGCGTGCTCATAATCGTCCGGTTTTACAGTATAAAAATGCTTTATGTTTCTGCCCTTAGGTTTAGAGGATCAAATCACTAATCTCAAGTATGAGTAATCGTAGTATTGATGCTTGCTTTAGTAAACACCATAAATCATGCATACAAGCTCAGTGACAGAGGTTTGCCAAAAAGTGGCACATGGTTATTTCTGTTCAGTTCTTCACCTCCATGCTTGAAAGGCGCAAGGTCAGGGTGTTGTGCTGGCTTGGAAGGACTCATTCCGCACATCATTTGGCAGGAAATTGCTGCCCTACACAGTTTCACACACTGGCACATGGCCCACAAAGCCACAAATCTGCCAGCAGCATTATTGGGTATTTTAAAAACCCTTACAGGTCTCAAGAGGAGCAAGAGAAGGCTGACTGTTATTGACTCAACATGCTTTCTTGAAATTTCATTGCTCTACTTTGGCTCAAATCTATCAATACAGGTATGTAGAGTCCTTGGCCTTGCAAGGGGTATAAACAGAAAGCTTTGGATTAAATATATTGATTAGTAAAACAAGCATGCATGTTGGGTTTAAATGCTACTCTGCCTTCTGTTAAGTACTCAGAGGATAGCAGAGCACATTTCGTGAAGGGAAAATGTTTCACGAATACATTTTCACTCATGTACTTTCATTGATTCAAGTTGTCCTGGAGTTAAAACCAACTGCTCTACAATGTCATGTCCAGTGAGAATGAAAAATACAACAGAAAGCCAATAAGCTGCTGTCCGTTGATGTGAATGAAAAGCAGATTTTATTTGTGAATTCCAAGGAATACAGGACTTTGAGTGCATTGATTTTTATCAAATGGATACAACGTTTTAGATGGTTTCAATCAACCAAAAACCTTTATCGATTAGGTGTGATAGAAAAGCACTATTCATTCTCAGCTTGTAAAAATATTAGTACATCCCTCATTGCTGAGTGCTTTCAATCATCTCGTTACTTAAAAATCATATGACTTTGAACAGAAGGACAGAGCTTTAGCATTTTTTTGTCCAAGTAGACTCCTACTCCTTGTTTCAGGGATAAAGATTTAGGCTGTTTTCCAAACCAGGGTCAGTGAATCAATAATGTATTTACTCTAGGATGCTTTATGTTTGGCATGGTCCTGCATTTAGCAAAAGCATGTTCCGCTTTAGAAACAGTTGACATTGCTGATACAGCATGGATCCATGAGCATGTACTTGTAATAGTAATGTAATTCTCTTTATGCCCTGATGCTCTGAGTAATGACAAAGCAATCTTGACAGTGGGCCTCTATCAACCTTCAACTCCATTGCTGACCCCCTAATGACCTGCTCTTCACAGCTGCAAATAAGTGTGCTCAAGCTTTGTTGAATATGCATAGACTTGATCTGAATATGCATGGACCACCAAAATGTTAATCATGTTTGAGCGCTGTATGTTGTGCTAATAGTTTGAGTTGAGTTCTTTAGAAAATGACCATGGTTGGGCAAAATTCATATTTAAGAATTGGGTTTCTTTAAGTTGAGTGGAATTGACCACATCTCACAGGATGTTGAATATTTATGAGTAATTTCACACTCGACTTTGAACAGAAGGACAGAGCTTTAGCATTTTTTTGTCCAAGTAGACTCCTACTCCTTGTTTCAGGGATAAAGATTTAGGCTGTTTTCCAAACCAGGGTCAGTGAATCAATAATGTATTTACTCTAGGATGCTTTATGTTTGGCATGGTCCTGCATTTAGCAAAAGCATGTTCCGCTTTAGAAACAGTTGACATTGCTGATACAGCATGGATCCGTGAGCATGTACTTGTAATAGTAATGTAATTCTCTTTATGCCCCAGCTTGTAAAAATATTAGTACATCCCTCATTGCTGAGTGCTTTCAATCATCTCGTTACTTAAAAATCATATGACTTTGAACAGAAGGACAGAGCTTTAGCATTTTTTTGTCCAAGTAGACTCCTACTCCTTGTTTCAGGGATAAAGATTTAGGCTGTTTTCCAAACCAGGGTCAGTGAATCAATAATGTATTTACTCTAGGATGCTTTATGTTTGGCATGGTCCTGCATTTAGCAAAAGCATGTTCCGCTTAAGAAACAGTTGACATTGCTGATACAGCATGGATCCATGAGCATGTACTTGTAATAGTAATGTAATTCTCTTTATGCCCTGATGCTCTGAGTAATGACAAAGCAATCTTGACAGTGGGCCTCTATCAACCTTCAACTCCATTGCTGACCCCCTAATGACCTGCTCTTCACAGCTGCAAATAAGTGTGCTCAAGCTTTGTTGAATATGCATAGACTTGATCTGAATATGCATGGACCACCAAAATGTTAATCATGTTTGAGCGCTGTATGTTGTGCTAATAGTTTGAGTTGAGTTCTTTAGAAAATGACCAAGGTTGGGCAAAATTCATATTTAAGAATTGGGTTTCTTTAAGTTGAGTGGAATTGGCCACATCTCACAGGATGTTGAATATTTATGAGTAATTTCACACTCGTAGCCGTGAGATATGGCTGTATATCGGCACAGATATCATTCCCTAATGGGAGCGTTATGGAGTGGTACCTTGTGCCAATTAATTAGATCTCATCTAACAATTTTTCTAGTCAACTAGTCACACGTTTATATAAAATTAATATAATGGCCTACTAAACCATACTTTAATATATAGGCCTAGGCATAATTCAGCCTATTCCACGCTTAAGCTCGCGCATAAAGCATCCTGCAAAGCACCGGCAAAAGATTATGAATGTGTCGGGGAAAAAGAAGAAGTTTTAATGATGTATTAGTAAACTGCTTTTTGAGTCATATCAGTGTCGGCTGCAAAGATGAAGTTGCCGACGATGATTCGCCACCGCCGCATTATAATGTATAATTTAATTT
>NW_015548710.1:162790-165891 GCF_001515605.1 Sinocyclocheilus anshuiensis | reverse complement strand
TAAAAACACTCCGATCTTTTGTGCAGAACTACTTCCTTCCACCACGGATTCAGTGACAGTTTAACAGCTGAGCCAATCCTCCGTTACTAATTCAATAACGTCACGTTAGAACTAGTAACGAAGGAACGTTGAGTTGCTTCATTAAAAGCTTATTGTATCACTGTATTAAAAACAGTGTATTATGTAGAGGGAGGAGAGTATTATGTGAGAGAGACTGACTGAGCGAGTGCGATTACTTGCATCTGATACAGCATTCATTCTTCAGTTCAATCTCATATTCAAAACATTAGTTTGAATGTCCGCTGAGGAAAGCGATATTTTTGTCGTAATATCCCTGCTGACTCATAAAAACAGTCTCTTGTCGCCATCTAATAGCGGAATAATGTAACTAAAATCGCAAACACACACACACTAGCAGCACACACACACTAGCACACACATACACACAACATTAGAGTGCCTCTCAGTCGTGGCCTAATGGATAAGTCGGACTTGTAACCCGAAGGTCGCGGGTTCGAGTCTCAGGTCCATCAGGGATTGTCGGTGGGGGGAGTGAATATCCAGCGCTCTCTCCACCTTCAATACCATGACTGAGGTGAGACCCTTGAGCAAGGCACCGAACCCCCAACTGCTCCCCGGGTGCCGCAGCATTGGCTGCCCACTTCTCCGGGTGTGTGTTCACGGTGTGTGTGTGTGTTCACTACTGTGTGTGTGCACTTGGATGGGTTAAATGCAGAGCACAGATTCCGAGTATGGGACACCATACTTGGCCACACTTCACTTCACTCACTTTAGCCGAGGTAACAAGTACAACAAGTACATTCTCGCTTAAAAAACTCTTAAAACTACATTCCGTGACAAAAAACAGTATTATTTTTTGAAATTATAGTTAATTTGGTCGTGCGCCATATTACTCGCTGTGAGAAATACCACAAGCAGAGTGATACAAACTGTGAAACGGATGGAGTTCTGTTGACTCTCTTATTACCTAATCAGATTCGAGGACCAGATAGAACTGTATATATATATATAGACATGACATGCTGGATACTCAGTCTCTGGGTAGGTTTCAGTTTGTCTAAAGTCAATGTTGAAAGGAATTTGAGAAATATTTATTTAAAAAAGATTTTGTTTCCAAACTAAATTCAGATTTTAATGGAAGTAGACTTAAACAAACCACTTGATATTGCAAAGGCATTGCTCCTCAAGCTTTCTTAAGGCTATCTCTACTCAGATTTATCCAGAAACTGCACTTATGGAGTTATGGACCATCTTTCCTTGCTGATTCATCAGGGAATAGTTAATATATTCTTCACATAGTAAAACCAGTCTATTGTAAAATCAATACGGCATGGCTTCTACAAACAATGTGTTTAACTATGAGAGAGTCAGAGAGTTTTATAACTGAACTATGGTATAATGGAAAATTTATAAGCTCAAATCATTTTCAAGATATATATTTTTCGATCTGTGATGTACAACGGCTTTTTATCATAAGTGCAGTGTTCGGTGTGACAGAATGTAAAATGTGTGTGGTTATGCAATGATTCCTCTGTTTTTAGGTCTTTCAAGAACTCAGACTCAGGTGTCAGACAAGATGTTCTTTGTGAAGGGGGTCAAAACAGCACGAGTCACGCAACAAAGGTGTACAATTGTTTAGCACTTGCTCTACCTGTCTCTATAAACATGTAATGTAATTTGGGTGATTATTGTTCATGTCATGTGTGGCCAATCAACACCCAGGACTGTAACTATACATAAAATTATAAAGAATTTTACTATATCTTCTTTTCCCAGGGTAATTTATAAGACATTGTGGGGAAATGAGCTTAAGGACAAAAAAAGGACAGAAACGGCGCTGAAGGCCGGGGAGGACAGAGCCATTCTGTTGGGTTTGGGAATGGTGTTCAGCTCAGTCATGATGTACTTTGTGATCTGTATCACCATGGTGCGTGCTTATGCAGAAAGGTAGTGTTATATCATAACTGCTTGAATAATATTTAGCTGTGAACTAAAACAATAACTAAATCAGCATACTGGTATATACGGCTCCAATCAAAATTATTCAACCCCCTTGACTTGTAAGACACTCTGCTGCTGTAATCAAAATTTAATGAAAACAATTCAACCAAGGCATCAGTTAACTTTTATAGAAAGTTAGTTTTGTTATTGTATATGTACAAAATTATTCAACCCCTAAGAGTCACATTTTGTAGAGAATCTTTGGTAGCACTTTATTTACAGTCCTGTTCCGCGTGTACATATTATGTACTTATTATAGCAATTACAATAACTGTGTAATAACTAGGTATAACCCTGAACCTACCCCTAATCCTAACCTTAACCCATGTAGTTACCATATACTGCCCAGTACTTTCTTGGGTAAGTACACTGTTAGTACACATACTGTAAAATAAAGTGTAACTGAATAATTTATTCTTTTATTCTATTTATTTCAATAAATGTTGTCTCAAAAACATCCCAGAACTTCACAGGTCTAATCTTAAATGTATGAATAAGGCTGCCAGTTGTGTCTCTAGGCTCTTTTTTTTTTTTGGAAATCTTCTTGTAGCCATAGATGTTATAATAATAATAAAAATAATGCAATTCTCTATAGCTTTCCTGAGAGCTCTTTTGACTTGACCATATGGTACTCAAATTAAGCTCATACATGGGCTAAATGTATGTAAGTGTAACAGCTAAAGCTAATTAAGTTATAAAGTTTACAAAAACGTAATTTTGTACCCTACCATACAAATAAGTGACATATAAATGTGCTATTATAACTGTTATAAACTGTTAGGAAAAAATAAAAAGCTTTAGGATCAGAAAAGCTTACATTTATAAATTATTACAGTCTATTACAGTTATTACAGTGAGTTTGAATAATTTTGATTGCAATTGGATATCTATATCTAGTTAAGTCAACTCTAGATAACGAAGGTCCTTGACATGCAATCTGCTAACAATCACATAATTTACTACATGACACACTGGCCTCTGCTGATTCTGCAGCCAAAACATGTAAATAATCTGGTTTAGTGTACCACACACACACACACACACACACACACACACACACACACACACACACACACACA
>NW_015548710.1:160056-161783 GCF_001515605.1 Sinocyclocheilus anshuiensis | reverse complement strand
ACACACACACACACACACACACACACACACACACACACACACACACACACACACACACACATAAATGTTCAACCCATTATGGAAATCTTATTTTTGAGTGTAGCTTTAAATAGACTTTTTATTTTAAAAGCTTTCTTTCTGTTGTAAAATGCAGTGTATTGACAGATGAGACCACCTGCACTGTGCTAAACTCCACTCTTAACAGACAAATGTTCAACCAATTATAGAAACCTTATTTTTAAGAGTAACTTTAAATAGTTCTTTTTCTTTTAAAAATGACCTTTCTGTTGTATTCTAGTGTAGGCTATTGACCGACGAGACCACCTGCACTGTGCTAAACTCCACTCTAACAAAGGATATCAATTGCTCATACAACTGTGGCTCTGACTGCTGGCGGAGCTCTAAGTACCCCTGTCTGCAGGTCTACGTCAGCTTGAATGCCACCGGCCGCATTGGGCTGCTCTCTCACAATGAGGAGATGCTGGACGTCAGTTCTGAGGTAAAACGTTCAGCAAACTGAGAAAGATCAGAGTGAAATAACTCCTACCATAGGAAATATATAGTGATTCACAGTTGTTTCTCCTAGACAACAATGAGATTAAATTGAGACAAATAGAATATTTTAAACAGTTAGAGTTAATATAAACTCAAATATTTCACATCAAATTCTCTGAAGACAGTTTCCAATGTATGCTGTCCAATTCCTAATTAATTCGAGCTAATCCAAAAACTAGACATTCAGAAATGCTCCCTGCCAGTCATTTTGCATTTTAAGATTTGCAGAAGTTGGATTGGCTGACATGCCTTTGGAGGGCAGGGTTGTAGAGTGATTGACATTACTAAATGGTGTAAGCTAGCAAAATGGATAAAATCACAAACATATTGAAAACTCCTGAGCTTTAAGCAGAAATAAAAATGTCATGATCAAGTGGAAGTTTGAAACAAAACAAAAACAGGATATTATTAATTGTCAGAAAAAGTGTTCTCTTTGTTCTGACAAGGATGCTCGTGTATGAACTAAAATTTAAATCGACCTTCAATTTAAAATGAACCTCCCACACTATATACACTATAATGTTCAAAAGCTTGGGCCTAGCAAGATTTTTTTAATGCTTCTAAAAGAGGTCTCTTATTATCACTGAATTCACGAATTTGAATTCGAAGCGGCCGGCGGGCTTAAGTGAGCCGCGGCCGGCAAGCTTGACAACTGCGCGGCCGGTGTAGTGCCGAAATTTGCACCTTGCCAGATTATGCACCCCCTAGTATTGGTAGGTTTAGGAGCAGGTGTGGGGGAGGTGTTAGGATTAGGGGTGGGGTTGGGATTAGGCAATCAGGTAGCGACTTCAACGAGGGGGTGCATAATCTGGCAGGCTTGCAGAATTCGGCACAACACCGGCACGCTTGACAGCAGGATGGTTCTCATACCGCGGGGAACAAACAGGGAGAACAAAGAAAACAAAAGACTATTTAAACCAAAACAAAACACGGGAGAAGGAGCGCCGCTCACTGTTTACGGTCTGCTGTTCTGTCACACTCACACACTGGGAGCGCAGGAATGAGCGAGGAGATGAGGAATAAAGTAAATCAAAAAGGTTTTAAAGGGGTCATATGATGCTTTTTTAAAGATCATTATTTCGTGTATTTGGTGTAACAGAATATGTTGACATGCTTTAATGTTCAAAAAACACATTATTTTTCAAATACTGTACATTATTGTAGGTCCTCTA
>NW_015548710.1:152782-157422 GCF_001515605.1 Sinocyclocheilus anshuiensis | reverse complement strand
CACACACACACACACACACACACACACACACACACACACACACACACACATAAATGTTCAACCCATTATGGAAATCTTATTTTTGAGTGTAGCTTTAAATAGACTTTTTATTTTAAAAGCTTTCTTTCTGTTGTAAAATGCAGTGTATTGACAGATGAGACCACCTGCACTGTGCTAAACTCCACTCTTAACAGACAAATGTTCAACCAATTATAGAAACCTTATTTTTAAGAGTAACTTTAAATAGTTCTTTTTCTTTTAAAAATGACCTTTCTGTTGTATTCTAGTGTATTGACCGACGAGACCACCTGCACTGTGCTAAACTCCACTCTAACAAAGGATATCAATTGCTCATACAACTGTGGCTCTGACTGCTGGCGGAGCTCTAAGTACCCCTGTCTGCAGGTCTACGTCAGCTTGAATGCCACCGGCCGCATTGGGCTGCTCTCTCACAATGAGGAGATGCTGGACGTCAGTTCTGAGGTAAAACGTTCAGCAAACTGAGAAAGATCAGAGTGAAATAACTCCTACCATAGGAAATATATAGTGATTCACAGTTGTTTCTCCTAGACAACAATGAGATTAAATTGAGACAAATAGAATATTTTAAACAGTTAGAGTTAATATAAACTCAAATATTTCACATCAAATTCTCTGAAGACAGTTTCCAATGTATGCTGTCCAATTCCTAATTAATTCGAGCTAATCCAAAAACTAGACATTCAGAAATGCTCCCTGCCAGTCATTTTGCATTTTAAGATTTGCAGAAGTTGGATTGGCTGACATGCCTTTGGAGGGCAGGGTTGTAGAGTGATTGACATTACTAAATGGTGTAAGCTAGCAAAATGGATAAAATCACAAACATATTGAAAACTCCTGAGCTTTAAGCAGAAATAAAAATGTCATGATCAAGTGGAAGTTTGAAACAAAACAAAAACAGGATATTATTAATTGTCAGAAAAAGTGTTCTCTTTGTTCTGACAAGGATGCTCGTGTATGAACTAAAATTTAAATCGACCTTCAATTTAAAATGAACCTCCCACACTATATACACTATAATGTTCAAAAGCTTGGGCCTAGCAAGATTTTTTTAATGCTTCTAAAAGAGGTCTCTTATTATCACTGAATTCACGAATTTGAATTCGAAGCGGCCGGCGGGCTTAAGTGAGCCGCGGCCGGCAAGCTTGACAACTGCGCGGCCGGTGTAGTGCCGAAATTTGCACCTTGCCAGATTATGCACCCCCTAGTATTGGTAGGTTTAGGAGCAGGTGTGGGGGAGGTGTTAGGATTAGGGGTGGGGTTGGGATTAGGCAATCAGGTAGCGACTTCAACGAGGGGGTGCATAATCTGGCAGGCTTGCAGAATTCGGCACAACACCGGCACGCTTGACAGCAGGATGGTTCTCATACCGCGGGGAACAAACAGGGAGAACAAAGAAAACAAAAGACTATTTAAACCAAAACAAAACACGGGAGAAGGAGCGCCGCTCACTGTTTACGGTCTGCTGTTCTGTCACACTCACACACTGGGAGCGCAGGAATGAGCGAGGAGATGAGGAATAAAGTAAATCAAAAAGGTTTTAAAGGGGTCATATGATGCTTTTTACTGAAACCACGCCTTCTTTCTTTGCGTGCACATTTGGGCACATTATGCAAATATTTCCACATAGTGAGGTAGATATGTGGGGGCGTGTTAGAACGAGCCATTTTAGGGGGGGCGTGGCAGAGTCTTAACTTTGATAAAGAATATCTCTTTGGTTTTGAGACTTTAGTCTTTGCAACTTCAGGGATCTTATCTATGCACAATCAGCTTGTAACACTCAAAAGAGAAAGGAAAACTTGAAATCGCATCATATGACCCCTTTAATGAAGGCATGGTGGGGATCACAGGACAGGAGACATCAGGCAAACCAAAATGACACTTAACAGCAGACAGAGAGCTAGGAACTGAGAACACTTTAAATACACAGACACCAATGGGACACACCTGGGAGCAAATGAACTAATTAATCAAAACACAGCTGGAGAGGAATACACACAATGAGGACAGGAACAGGAAGGACCAAATAAGGACAAGGAAGGCACATGAGGAGCAAAACACAGAAAACACAGACCAGAGTCTGACAATCATAGAGTGCATTTATTTAATAAAAAATAAAATGTAATATATATTACAGTTTAAAACAACTATTTTCTATTTTATTATATTGTTAAATTTAATTAATGTGATGTCAAATCTGAATTTTCAGCATCCATTACTTCAGTGTCACATGATCCTTCAGAAATTATTCTAATATACTGCTGTATATCTAATATTTGCTGTTGTTTTGCTTAATATTTTTGTGGAAACTGTGATACCGTTTTCCAGTTTTCTCTGATGAATAGAGATGTTAAAAAGAACAAAATGTTATTTTGGAATCGAAATCTTTTGTATCACTATAAATGTCTTGTCACTTTTGATCAGCTTAATGTGTCCTTGCTGAATAAATGTATTACTTTCTTTAAAAAAAAAAAACAGACTTCAGAATCAGAATCAGCTTTATTCGCCAAGTGTGTGCAAACACACAAGGAATTTGTTGTGGTTTTTAAGAAGCTCTTGGTACATACATGCATACATGTCCGACATGAGAACAGAAACATTTAAATAAGACTTAACAATAAATAATAATGTGTATGAATCTGGAACAGAAGATTTACAGTATGTACAGATTTGTGCATTATTTACTCTATATATACAGCTGTATAAAAATATGCATATGTATTTACATAGTACTTGAGAGAGAGGCAATAATTAGAGATGGAGAATGAATTACAGGCATGCATTACAGAACACAGGTAATAATTCCTGTGTTAGCTGTTTAAGCTGGAAATGGCATGGGGGAAAAACTGTTTTTATGCCTAGATGTTCTAGTGCACAGAGATCTGTAGCGTCTGCCTGAGGGGAGAAGTGCAAACAGGTTGTGTCCGGGGTGAGAGGGATCTTTGATGATGTTACCTGCCCGTTTCTTCACTCTGGAGTTGTACAAGTCCTGAAGATTTGGCAGGTGCACACCAATGATCCTTTCTGCTGTCCTAACAGTCCGCTGCAGTCTTCTTATATCTGATTTGCTGGCTGACACAAACCAGACAGTTATAGAGGAGCACAGAACCGACTCAATGACAGCTGAGTAAAACTGTGTCATATGCGCCTGTGGCAGTACACATACCATTTTTGAATGGTAGTGTAGATATTAAAATATATCCAAAAGTAGCAGATTTCTGTAACTAATAAATTATTCTCTTTAAATACAAAATGAATACATAATATTAAATAAATAACTCATGCATTTGTTTTCCCAGTGTTTTTATGTGCCCAAATGCCAGAAGGACCACACCGCCCTGCATGTTATGATCCAGAATATTTCAGAGCATTTGAGGATACACCAGCAGGTGACATGTTACCACGACTCCAGCGAGCATCAGGGCAGCATCCTTCTGAACCGTCTGTATGGCAGCAGCACAGTCTTCCACTCTCTCTTCTGGCCCTCCTGCATGTTATCTGGAGGAACCCTCATCATACTCATGGTCAAGCTCACTCAATACCTTTCCATACTGTGTGAACAAATTGGCAAAACTCCAAAGTGAAAGAGGCTCAGTGATTGACAGACTTAGTGAAGTGAACGGAGGAGCTTTCATTTCTCCTTCAAATGGTCTCCGGCTTCCTGTTGTTCAAGGATTGACTGGAAATTGATATGTTATTCTTCCATGACTAAGCTATATTGTAAGCACAACTCATATCTCATAAGTGCTGCTCTATTCCAGATGGAGTTAGTTCTGTTCGAAGAAGGGCATTATAATATATAATAAACATTAAAACATCCAACCTTTTGATACTATTTCTATACGTATCTGTTAAAAGCCTTGGGAATATTATCATAAAATTATTTATTTATTTTTTATATAATAAAAATGGAAAAATGATTTAAATAATCGAGAATTTAAATGAGATAAATTACAAATAATAATGAATCAAAAAGAAAGTGTCACACTTCACTAGAGAGGAGCGAGGAGACAAGGTATTAAACCCACAAAAGTCTTTTAATTCAAACATCCAAGGGAATACTCGGGGCAGACGGAAACACAGGGTTTGACGTTCAACAGCGGATAGAACTTGGGACTGGGAACACTTTAAATACACAGAACAGGATGACAAGACACACCTGGGATCAATGGAAATAAAACGGGGAACACCTGGAATCAAATCAACCTAATCAAGACAGGAACATGAAACTAACCAAATATGGGCATAGGAAGGCACATGGGGAGCAAGACACAAACAAAACACGGAACAAAGTCGGACATAACGCCCCCCTCCGGAAGGCGTGCCCTCCTGTCATATAACATCCCATGGGGAGGGGGGGTGGGCGCTCACTCGGGAGGCCATGGCGGATCAGGAGCATCGGGAGGCCAAAGGAGGAGCAGGGGACTCGGGAGGCCAGGGCGGAGGAGGGGACTTGGGAGGCCAGGGCGGAGCAGGTAGTTTAGGAGGCCATGGCAAAGCAGCCTCCGAGGCCGCGGCCCTAGCCCCCGCCTCTACGGCTGGAGCCTTACTACCCCCCGGGGAAACAGGAGCCCTCCCTGGGCGTAGCAGTGGATGAGGAG
>NW_015548710.1:152456-152772 GCF_001515605.1 Sinocyclocheilus anshuiensis | reverse complement strand
GCTATACTCGGGATCAGGGTAGCGCTTACGTGGTGCTGGCACTGGAGGGTGCTCTGGAGGAGCAGGCACAGCAAAGCGCTTTTGAGGAGCTGGCACTGGAGCGAGCTCTGGGGCTGGAGCCGACCCTGGAGCGAGCTCTGGCGGGCTGGATCTGGCTCGGGACCGGACACTCCCCAGACACCGGAAGGCACCTTCCTTCCAACTTAGCCCAGTAGTGTCTGGGAGGTCCACGGGGCGATGGTAGTGGGCCCCGAGCCAGAAGAGCTGATTAAGGACAGCGTCCTCTAAGGCCGTCACCGCGGCGAGCTTGCAGAAC
>NW_015548710.1:131133-152390 GCF_001515605.1 Sinocyclocheilus anshuiensis | reverse complement strand
GTTGCCCCCGAGCCAGAACAGCTGATTAAGGACGGCGTCCTCTAGAGCCGTCACCGCGGCGAGCTTGCAGAACTCCCTGGCGTACTCGTAGAAGGGGAGATCTTGGCGGGCTATGGCGAGGAAACGAGCAGCGATCTCCATGCCGCGGGGGGGAAAAACCAGGAAAAAAAAAACTTTCAAAAAACGGGAAAAAAGAAAAACGAGGAGAAGGGGCGCTGCTTACTTTCTGTATTGGTCCGCTGTTCTGTCACACTTCACTAGAGAGGAGCGAGGAACGAGGAGACAAGGTATTAAACTCACGAAAGTCTTTTAATTCAAACATCCAAGGGAATACTCGGGGCAGACGGAAACACAGGGTTTGCCGTTCAACAGCAGACAGAACTTGGGACTGGGAACACTTTAAATACACAGAACAGGATGACAAGACACACCTGGGATCAATGGAAATAAAACGGGGAACACCTGGAATCAAATCAACCTAATCAAGACAGGAACAGGAAACTAACCAAATATGGGCATAGGAAGGCACATGGGGAGCAAGACACACACAAAACAGGAACAAAGTCTGACAGAAAGAAATTACTGATTAATTGTTATTATAATTGTAATAACTATAATTATTATAATTTTTCACATTTTTAAAAACACTTCAGTGTTTGTAAAGTGTAAATGTTCAGTTCACTGATGAATATGACTTGACAAGGAAAAAAATATACAATTTTATATAATATTTTAAGCAGTTTTTATTAAAAACATTTGAGTATGAAATTCTCATACAAGCTTTTTAAATTTAACTTGAATTAATAATTTAAACTCATTTAGTTGCAATGTGATGTATTTCTGAGTGAGACAAAATATATAACAGGAAAAATGAAGGGCGGGACTTGATTATATACATCAGGATTTGATTGGATCATAAAAAAGGAACAATAGCTGAATTTTCTGTATTGAATTTTCACAGCTGTTTTACCTGTATTTTGAATTACCTATTGCATTGTGTTGTGTTTTAGGATTTAAGGAAATGCCAGTAAACTTAATTTTTTGCCATTATCTGTTTTTACTACTCTTTTTTTTTCTTACAGTTATTACAATAAAGAAATAGTTCACTCAGTAATAAAAATTTGCTAAAACTTTACTCACCATCCAAGATGTAGATGAGTTTGTATCTTCATTGAAACAGATTTGTAGAAATTTAGCATCACATCACTTGCTCACCAATGGATCCACTGCAGTGAATGGGTGCCGTCAGAATGAGAGTCTAAACAGCTGAGAAAAACATCACAATAATCCACAAGTAATCCGCACCACTCCAGTCCATCAAGTAACGTCTTGTGAAGCAAAAAGCTGTGTGTTTGTAATAAACAAATCTACTGTGTCATGTCACATTCTTCAGTGAAAATGTCATCTGAATCAGGATAGAAATATGCAAAAACAGTCCAAAACATTTCTTAACAAATATGTGGGGAGATTTTGATGTGAGGGGACAACAGAGGCTGGACTTTTTTTCACTGAAGAAAGCATTATTATAGACTTGTATTTTGGCCAGAAGTGACTGTTTAAAGTTAGACGTCTCAATCAGGGCCGGACTGGGATGCAATTTCAGGCCGGGAAATCTCACACTCATCCAGGCCACACAGAAAAAAGAGGCCAAAATGGTACCTTTTGGGGTACAACAGCTTGTCACTGGAGCAGTACTCTTAAAAGAACATCTTTGTACCTTTTTTTTACCCCTAATACATATTAGTATACCTTATAGTAATTCGTACACACAAGTTACTAATATGTACCTATTAGGGGTAAAAAAGGCAAAAATATGTCCTTTTTAAGGGTACTGCTCCAGTGACAAGCTGTTGCCCTTTTTTTCTGTATATAGCCTATACACCCACTACAAATTCTGAAACCACAGATAGCCCTATTATTTAAATGGCTATCACATAAAAAAGGTCTAAATCCTTGGTCTGGGGCCCTGGAAAATAATTAAAGGTTGTCTCTCTTGAACTGCACCTTCACTTCCCTTTTCCTTTTCTTCATTTTCTCCAATATCTCTGTATCTCCATTTTTTCTAGTACCTATCACTTCTTCACCAGCAGGTCTACTGTTAGGATTAGAACTGTGTCCTTCTTGTTGCAAAATGACCACCTCATTGCAATTTGTTATCACAGAATGTTGTTTATCTTAAAATGACTTAAATACCCGAGATTTAACAAACTTATGTTTCATACAAATATATCAAAACACATTTTATAAAGTTCCTAAATGTCAAAATCAGTACAATATCTTTTTTGAAAAATCCTAATACTAACGTGAACACACACCCGGAGCAGTGGGCAGCCATTTATGCTGCGGCACCCGGGGAGCAGTTGGGGGTTCGGTGTCTTGCTCAAGGGCACCTCAGTCGTGGTATTGAAGGTAGGAGAGAGCGCTGTACATTCACTCCCCCCACCTACAATCCCTGCTGGTACGAGACTCGAACCCGCAACCTTTGGGTTACGAGTCCGACTCTCTAACCATTAGGCCACAACTTCCCCGTTTTTGTGTTGCTGTCTGCTCAAGCTTCCTCCCTTCCTATACAATAAATCCATGTGAACATCTGTCTGCTAAATTTATTAATGTAACTTTCCAATCGATAATGATTCAGTATTCTGAATGATGATAATAATAGGGTGTCCCTGATAGCCTAACAGGTGCTAGCCGTTTAATACTCAACTAGGTTAATAAAGACAAAACTACAGCAGCGTATTTAGGCCTACAGATTAAACTGACCTGCACTTGAAGCCCTGAACAGTAATTTCGCTACATTGCTTCTTCTGGCCGCTTCCTCTCCTTCATCGTGTCCCGCGCATCGGTTCTGCGGCGGAACAGACGTGAAGCGCCCCTGCCAGTCAAGACCGATTTATGATTTATTATCGAATGACAAAATCGGAAATTATCACTTTAGTATCCGGCTTTAGTATCACATTGAGAAGGCAAAAATATTAAATATTAATAATAATAACTAAAAAAATAAAAAAAGGGCAGTGGGCCAAATCAGCCGCCAGGACACCGGGAATTCGCCCGGTGCTCCCGATGGCCAGTTCGGGCCTGGTCTCAATAATGAATTTGTTTCTTATAAACACACAGCTTTTTGCTTCACAAGACGTTACTTGATAGACTGGAGTGGTGTGGATTACTGTGATATTTTTATCAGATGTTTCGACTCTCATTCTGACGGCACCCATTCACTGCAGAGCATGTAATGCTAAATTTGTCAAAATCTGTTCCAATGAAGAAACAATCTTACCCAACCACTTAACTTCTTCAAGTGGTTCATTGCCTATTCGCTTATAATAAAAAATTACAATGTATAAAAATGTATGGCCATAGTTATGGCACAAGGCACTAATGTTAACTTCATAAGACATTGTAAGTCATTATTACTACTAACCCACCCAATGCAGTTGGGGCATATTACACTATTTTCTATCTAACTGGGTCGTGCTGCTCCGAGGAGCCTCAAGGCCTCCATCCTTCCCTCCGTCAGTTTGCTCTGCTTGCCCAGTAACTCCTCTCTACTGATCTCAGCACAGAGGAAAGCAAGATGCTGGTTGAGCTTCACCAGCCCCACCAGGAGGATTCCACCAAACAACATGAGGCTGGGCCACAGCAGGTAGTACAAGGCCATTTGAATGGGGTATTTCCTCCTAAAGATGGCGTTATTTGGGTATGTATCACTGAGATAGCATGTCATATTCTCCCCTAGCATAATGAACACATGTTTGATGTTACTGGCCTCAGCCACTTGTTCTGTCTTGTTTCGTTGACATTTCGGAGTGTAGAAACACTGAGGGAAAGATTATGCCAAGCATTAATGAAATCTAAAATTGAAATAGATATTTCAGACATTTACATGATCAATCACTATTTTGAGATGCCATTTGAGCTACTTTGTCATTTATGATACATGGTTGCCCTGTATGATTACAATTTAGATCATGTTCAAAATTTCCATTATTCAAAATGTATTTACAAATATTGATGAATTATTGAAGTTAATTAATTTGTAAACGATCATCATCGTCATCATCATCATACAATTATTTAGCGTGACCTTGGATAAAATAAGAAGATATATTAATTCATATTGCACGATAGGTTTAATGTAGGATTGATTGAATCTTAAGATGCAAATGGCACTTTAATTGTAGAATTATGCTAAATGATTATTTCACAAAATTAAAAATTTTGTCTTTTTAGATTCGTGTGAGGAGCAGACTGAAATAAAACACATAAATTAAAACGTATAAATAAATAAAAGCGCAAATGTCAAATCTAATTTAAAGTTGCATTTATGCAAATATATGAGGATCCTAAATGGCAATTGGTTGGCAGAATTGTAAATGTAAATGGCAGAATTGTAAAGATTTATGATCACCTTTATGATGATTTTTTTTTCTTTTTGGAGCTTGGCACTACAATCATAGTCCATAAAATCAGAAGAACGAAAAAATCATATAGGATTTGGACAGGGAGATTAAATTGTCCGCTCAATTAAATTACACTGACGACTGTACCTTCGGCCTATATTTCACAGTGTCTTTGTCGTTGTAAAGTCGAAGTGTTTTTTCAGGGGTGCTGCTCACCAAAACACGCAGGCATTTAAAGCTATCAATGCCACGGCAATCCATCACTTCATCCACTAAATCAGTCTGCACCCATGAGCAGTTGTTAGGTTTCCATTCACTGTTACAAACACAATCATGAAATAAATTATTATTATGTGAAAGTTTACAATGTAAAAATGTAATAAAGTATGGCTATGCTGTACAGCAATTTTTCAAAAACATTTTTAGAGCACAGTGTTAGTTAACAGAGTTAGTTAACAACATGCTTAAGATTAAATATGAGATATTATTTAGCAGAAAAGAAAGAAAAATCAATGTAAATATCACTTGTGATATTTTCAGGCAAGCTATAATTTTTGAACTATGAAAAAAGTGTGAAAAGGTATTATATGACTCTACTAACTTGAAGTTGGCCATTTTATTCCAAAAATATTTAAAATGGATTCTCTGTCACAGAATGCTATAAAACATATTACATAATTTGAGATATGGTGGAAAAAAAAAAAAAAACTGTTGTGGAATTTTCATTACTTTCAGGAAAAAAAAAGTCTCTTTAGGACTTGCTCACTAAGTGTTGGCACACAAATGATTTCATATTTATTTATTTCATTGTGTTGATATTAGCAACTGATGTTTTAATTGCAAGATCAGCAACAAGAAAATTACAACATGAAAGGATCCTATTAAGGTATATAAGCAGTACCCGAAGACCTGACACTAACCTATAGAGACTTGGTTTCACCATCACGATTCCCACCAGAAAGTAGACGAGGATGAACTGGAGAAGGTCATCATGGTGAAGCTTAAGAGAACAGCTCTTTCTTCTCCCACACTGGACTCTGGGATTTGAGCTCTGGCTTTCTCATTGCACTTCATCTCCCTCTCTTTCCTCCACTTGCCTCCATTTTCCTGCAGTTGGGCTTGCTGGTAGAAGACATCCTTAAAAAACTGTTAAAGGAATAAATCACCCAGATGTTATTTACATAACTTTATGTCACTACAAGCCTATATGCTGTTATTTTTCCATGAAATACAAAAGTAGAAATTCTGAAGACTCATCAGAAATGCATAGTGAAATTCTCTAAATAAATAAATAAATAAAACCAATAAAACTATAAAAGCAGTTCATACTTTCAAAAGCAACTCAAACACCTATATTGCATATAGTTACTTATATTGTATATTATTATTATGTATGATTATGTATGACTTATGACTTGGGGGATTACTCAAAGAATACTTATTATGGAAAGAATATAATTGTGTAAACTGAATGTATTTTTTTTGGACAGTTACTTGCACGTTATTTACAATTAAATTAAAATGTATTATAGTTTAAATTTTAATATAACCACAATTTAAATATACTGATAAGCTAGTAATTCTTTTAAAAACTGATCTCATGCTTTCATTACAATTACACGCTTTCAATCAACATAACTATCTGACATTATAACAAAGTGCAATTTTTAACGTGTTAAGAAAGTATGCTCTCTTTAAGTACATTTAAGTGGCTTCTTATTTAATTATTATATTATCTGTAAGTACAGCTTTTTTTAAATACACTTTTAAGATTCGAAGTACACTACAAGTGCACATTTAGTACAGTTAAGCACACTTCTTTTTTCTTTTTTTTTCAAGAACATACAGGTTGGAATAACATGAGAGTGAGTAAATGAAGACAATTTCATTTTTGGGTGAACTATCCCATCACTTAATTTGATATAAAGTTAAATATAAAACAGTGGTGGACAGGAAATAGACACTATGACGGACTGTCAGTTAGACTGCTATTGTTATATTTGGAATAACTCAATGCTAAATACTTTCGTATCTCATACTAGTGTCACAACTGGACAATTAGCTTTAATAAAACAGAAGACTAAGGCAGTGGATGTGATCTCCATATGTACCGCATGTGTCATCGCCGCGCACCCTGCAGGGTGATGTTAACAGGAACACTGAAAGACCCCCGAGGGGACTGATTCAACAGCATTTCTATCTTACTAAGTAACCCTTAACTGGGTTACAGCACTAAATTAACACAACACTGACCCCACTTTGACAAGGTCAATGTACTATACATCCAGACACAGAACCAGCATGCTGCATAGCCGTCTGACCTGTAGTGCACAACAGAGTGCACTTAAGGGATTGTTTTCTTCTCATCCAGATGAGATCAGCGGAATATCTTTCCTTTGCCTGAACAGGAATGCTACAGAGGGTTTCTATAGGAGCCCCTGCAGCCAGACCATAATTACGTCCTATGGGATTCTAAGCACTCCTGACTGTTTTTTTTTTCTTATTCTATTTTTTACATGTACAAAACAATGAAGTAAATGAACAAAGAACTGCATAAAAAATAAACTATTATGTAAAAGTGTCCAAATCCCAGCCCTTTCTGCAGAAACTCATGGAATTATCTTTACTTTACTGTAACACAGATTCTAAAATGATGTAAGTTCCAAATCTTACCTCAAACCATGCGTTCTTCTGTGCATGGTATAGCTTTATGTCGCTATTAAACTAGACTGTTTTGAATATGGATATTTTTCTTACAAAAACGCATCGATTCACTACAGAAGGCCTTTGTAATAAAAATAAAACAAGCCAAAATAACAGAAAAAGAATAGAGAATGCTAGTGTTAGAGGGTCATTTTTTATAATAAAGAAAACAAGAAGATAGAATAGAAAAAGAATAGAGAATGCTAGTGTCATATACTCTGACTCTGAAAGAAGACAAGTAGTAAGAACAAGGGTGTAGTTTTGGTTTGAACATTGGGGGGGAGTCAATCTAACTTAACATTTTCTTATATTGATACTGTTTATTTCTTACTCCTTAACAGTTCATCAGGCTCTTAATGATTTAATCTATGCCATTTCTTGGAATGTCTGAAGGTGAGGTTTTTCCATCACTCATCATTAGAACCCATTTACACATGGCTCTCGATTCGGATTTGTACTTGCTCTTATGAAAATGTACCATATTTCTTAACAGCATTTTGAAGAAATAAATAAGTAACATTTTGGCTTATGTCTAAAGAAAACATATTAAGTATAAGCTGTTCTGGCATTACTAGGATGGCGGTAACTAGGGTATTACTAGATGGCTGTTAGTTGGTTACCAGAACCCCTCTGGCTGATACATATGAAAGTACTTTCAGAGGCCTTTGTGAAAAAGAACATGGTGTCTATATACAGTAAAAGCATAGTACATTATGATTAACATAAGATAAGCAAATTATGCTGATAACTCTATGAGAGACAAACATATGGGTCACAAGAAAACAAAGGAGATATTGGTTTTAAAAAATAAACCATTTTAAAGGGGTCATATGATGCCATGTGGTTGCCGCAAGCCCGCCGGACGCTCCTTCTTCGAATCCGCGGGTCGCCGCTCACTCAGCCCGCCGGCCGTTTCTCACTCTAGGCCGCCGTGTGTCACGCTGTATGTTTCGTTGTGAAAGTGAAACTACTTTGTTTGGTCTTCCAAAAGAGGACACAACTAGAAATCAGTGGTTAAGTCAGTTCCAACTTTGCAAGGACAGTCTGGCGCTTCTGACTCACAGCCTGTAAGTACGGTTTTTATATTTAAAGAATTTGCCACTGACGATTCAAATGCGAGTTTTGAGCAGTGTAGAGTAGCACTTGCTGTTTGTTGTTTCTCCAGACAAGGTTATGTTTACGCAGCGCGATACGCAACACAACGCGTAAAAAGACAGTATAAGTAATTATAATCAGTAATTATGTCCCCACTGGATGCAACAAATACCTTGTTTGTAATGGGTTTTATTGATTTTATCTGGTTGTGCCAGGACACGGCATCACAGTACGGTATGGTACATTTCCATCACACGCTTGAGGTATTCAGCCAATCACAACGCACTGGATAGCTGGCCAATCAGAGCACACCTCGCTTTTCAGAACGATGAGCTTTGTAAAAATCAATGTGTTTCAGAAAGGCGGGGCATAGAGGAGTAACAATAATGTACATTATGTGGAAAATAATGTGTTTTTTTAACCTTAAACTGCATAAACACATTGCATTACACCAAATACACAACATAATGTTCTTTTTAGCAACGTCATATGACCCCTTTAATTTGAATGAATTTTAATTGAATTTTAAATACAAAACATGCAAGGGAAACATTTTATAACACATTTTCTAAGAAGTCATTAACAAATATTGCATAATTCTTAACAGATACTTTAGGATACTTATTATGAAAATAAAATACTTTATACTTTAATAATATACTTTAAAATAATATACTTGAGCGCAAACTGAATGTAAAGTTTTCGAACTGCATATTGCATGCTATTTGCAATTAAAAATAAAATGCATTATTAAATGTAGTATAGCATGTATTAAATGCAATTAGCTGAAATTTAGAGGGCTTTTTCAATGTACTTAAGTATATCTTTGCATATAATTTATTACTATTATTACTATTGCTTTTCAAATATGTTTGAAGTGTACTGTCAAATGTACTGGCAAGAATTTATGGCAAACTAAAATATGCTTATACTTTAATTTCTATTGATTCTTGTACAGTATGTTATGAATTAGAATATATTTAGTACATTAAAAAAATAATTTGAATGATAAATGAGCAAATACATGTAATAATATAATAATAATAAAATATAACATTAAACTTCACATTTAATATTGAATAACACACTAAAGTTAATTTCATAATCAAGTACTTTGTGCTTTAATATATTAGTAAACACATCAAAAAGTGTACTTTAAAGCAAGAAACAGTCATGAAAGCATGCTCTTTTTAGAAGCCTTTTATTTCATGAATATTATGTTATCTGTAAGTACAGTTTAAAAAAAAAAATAGACTTGTAAGAATTGAAGTACACTATAAGTGCACATTTAATACAAGCACACTCCTTTTTCACAAGTGAAGGTACATTCAAATACAACTATCATTACATTTCTAATGTTCAGAGATGTACATAGGAGGTACCATGGTACACTTATGGTATCACCATAAGCCGTGGTACTTCGATATACCATGGTATTGAATGATTACCATATACCATGGATAATTACACAAGACTCCAGGTATGTGTCAAAAAATCATTGTAATACCACAGTATGTTTGTGAGTGGTATTATAATAAAAACCATGTTTGTTAATGACTAACTAATGAAGTTATCATGAAGTATCACCCTATGTATGAAGAAATCTATATCATTGTCAGTTAGTAATTAGCTGAATTTCTGTAATAAAGATCCAAAGAAGTGAAGATACAGCTTTAAGGGAGTAGAATTACAGTCCACTTCACCTGAACATGATAAATAATGGATACAAGCCCACAGGTAATACTAGATCTCTGGTGCTTGTTCTCTGTACAGACACTCCTGAAGTGTCTGAACCCCGTTTATCTTCAGTGTTGCATCAGTGAGGAGGTAGATTATACAGCAGTTATCTTCAGCTCATGAGGGGGACCTGACTGATCATATTCAAGAAAAAGGGATCCACTGAACAATGACAGCGTGTTTGTCTAAAAACCAAATTTTCCCTAGTCTTTCCGAAACTCGCCGACACCACATGGTTGATACTTTTTCTTTTGCTGAATAATACATTTGCCATGACCCACAAAATAGAGACATAGCCTACAGTAAGACGAGCTTACATAGCAGAGTCAGTAATGGAGAACATCATCCTTCTCATTACAATAATTGGACCATGAGGAAGAGGAATGATCAAGTGCTGAGAATATAACCTACAGAAACACAATGATGGATTACAGACAAAAAAGAAAGCTGTCTTTTCTTACTATTGGATTAATATTTCTTTTGAGTGGCGTGGAATATGGTACGTATATTTGACTAGTTCTTTTCTTTTCTTTTCTTTTCTCTTCTTTTCTTTTCTTTTCTTTTCTTTTCTCCCTAATACAAAAAAAAAAATCCATGCAGCAAGATTGCTTGTTTGAATCGATAGTGCTTAATATCCTCAAGAAAGCCTTAAACTCTATTAATGTGTAAATGGTGAATGTATTGATTGAATTTTGCACATCTACTGTTTAAATCGTCTTCTATCTCTCTCCCAGCTGTTATTCTGCCCACTATATGGAGATATCTGCAGTTATTAGAGGCACCACCTTATTTTCTTGGCTTGGGTCTATCTGCGTTCAGCTTCAGTGGGCTGGTGTCTGGTCCAGTATTTGGTCACTGGTCAGACAAGACCAGAGCTACAAAGACCATCATCCTCTTCTCCAATGTGTTTGAAATTGTGGGTCAGTACTGAAGAATGGAGATGTATAATGTGATTTGGGTTTTGAAATAGATCAAAAATCCCTCGTTCTTGTGCAGTTATGATCTCTTTGACTTGCTCATTGCAACACACTTGCCTTATAGGAAACTTCATGTATTTTATGGGATATTCAAAATGGCTTCTTCTGTCCAGCCGACTTGTTGCAGGTGAGGATATTTTGAAGTTGCACTGTTCTGTTAGTCTCAGAAAGTTGCGTTTGTTTGTGAACTTCCCTGCTCCTGTGGTGCAAAGCATCAACATTAATGTAATTTGAGACATCAAACAGATGCTAACAGAGAGATCTGTTGTTTGATTAATGATTCTCATTAGATTGTAATTAGTGCAGTGTTGAATCATCCTGACCAGACACAATAACTTGTTTAGATGTATGAATCTATTATGTATAATAAAGTATAAAATATATACTATAAAATAAATATACACACGCAATTGCAATCAAAAATATTCAACCCCCCTAGATACTGTAATAATTTACAAATGTAATAGTTGCATCTATAACAGTTTGGTATTTTATTAAAACTGGTAATGTCAATATATAATGTAATATTTTTGAGTAATAAGATTTGTATTATTATTTTTTTGTTGGTAATATTCAACCCCTATTCAACATTGGTTTAAAAAGCCACTTATTTGTATGGTAGGGAACAAAATTGTGTGAAAACACAATAAAACCATTGGAAACTCTATAACAAAACTTAACTGGCTTGGGTTGTTACACATACATAAAGTAGCAGATAGGCCAAGTCAAAGGAGCTCTCAAAAAAGCTCATGAACTGACTTATTGCAAAGATGGCATCCACAGTACCACACTTAAATTCACTGCAGACTGCATGGCTAGGTGCTTGATTTAATACACTTGTGGCAGTGGGTTTGATTGAAACACCTGAATTCAATAATTAAGAGGTGTGTCACAATATTTTTGTCCATATCTGTGTGTGCGTCTAAGATACTGTATGCTGATGCTGCATGAATAGCCATGCATAATTCCTGTAGCAGAGACAGGTGGAGCTGGGGGAGGTGAAGGGTTCTGCTGTGCAGGACCAGCTTACATCAAACACTGAACCAGACTATCATTGGCAGAGGCCTTTCAGCTCACACACACACGCACGCACGCACGCACGCACGCACGCACGCACGCACACACACACACACACACACATATTTGTTTTTGTGAATTGTGGGGACATTCCATTGGCAAAATAGTTTTTATACTGTACAAATTGTATGTGCTATTGCCCTACACCAACCCTACACCTAACCCTACCCCTTGCAGGAAATTTTGTGTATTTTTCCTTTCTCAAAAAACTCACTCTGTATGATTTATACGCGTTTTGAAAAATGGGGACATGGGGTAATGTCCTCATAAGTCACCTTCTCCTTGTAATACCTATGTCATACCCATGTCATTATACAAATTTGTGTCCTCATAAATCACAAAAACGCACACACACACACACACACACACACACACCATTTAATAAGTTACATATAATATTATGTATTTTGACAGATTCAGAATTGGGAGAAAAATTAAGTGGGAAAAAATATGTATGTAAAAAAGTATGTAAATAAAAATGCATTCATTTTCTGTATGCAAAATATAATTTCTATACATTTTTATGTAAATAATAAATAAATAAATAAATAAAAACTATCTATATTTCCATGAATGCTGAGTACATCACATATTAACTACTTCATCCATCCATCAGGTATTGGAGCAGGAGCGGGTTCCTCGATTTTTGGGTTTCTCACACGCACTACTCTCCCTGATGAGCGAGCTAGAGTCTTTGCTGATGTCATGGCATGCCGTCAGGCTGGACTTCTGATCGGTGAGTCAGTGTTCTACGACATAATAAGTGGCAAAAGTACTTTCTTCCATTTAATATTTAGCCAATGTGCATTTTTACTTTCAGGTCCTGCTTTCAATATCTTTCTAAGGTTGTGTGATTTCAAACTGGGTCCATTTGTAGTAAATAAGTACACCTCACCTGGGGTAAGTCTGTTTTGGCTCATCTCTTATTAATTTACTTGAATTCTCAAACACATTATGTTGCACATAATGAGTGATACAGCTTGGAAACACTGCACATTTTGGATGTCTCCTTAATGTAACAGACCTGATTCAGATCATAAGTAGAGTTGGTATTATTAGGGGGTGGGTGGGGGGTGGCTAATATGATTTAATGGTCCTTGGCAAACATGAACTAACAATGAAAAGTTGGTAACAAAGACTAATCAATACTGTAATAATGTATTACTTAGTTATTGTGAGTTAATGCATTAACTAATGTTAACTAATGAGACTTTATTGTAATGTGTTACAAATTAAATAATTACAAATTAAATTAAAAACACAGGAAGCTAACAAGAATTTAAAACATCTAAAACATGACACAGACATGTTCTTTGTGAGATTAACCAGTAAGTTATTTATTTATTTATTGTTTGTTTGTTTATAATTTTTAAGCCCTTTTATGTAAGTTAGCCTGTTTTTTAAAGCTTGCTGTCCTATGCAGCTCTTCATGTGCGGGATGTGGGTGCTTATGCAGTTTGCAGTAATGGTTCTGTACTGGGACATCCCACCACTGGACTCCTTCCCTGAGCAGCACATGCCCCTCAGAGAGGTCAGAGGTGAAGAAGATGAGCCCCTCATGAGTCTAGAGGATGAACACATGGCTGCAGCAGAGGACTCGTATGGCTCCGTCAGTCCAGAACAGACAGAGACCCAGCTCTCATCTGAACTCCCACCTTCTCCTCCAGATTCCCCCTCTCTAGACACCGCTGACCCCTTTGAAAACTTCAGTGCCAGTCAAGGTGAAGCCCAGAGTTTATTGTCTAATGACAAAAGTGCTGTGTGTGTGTGTGTGTGTGTGTGTGTGTATTTGGCAGAGAATTTTGAGTTGGTGTGGCATTGATTCCTTCTCTGTTGTATCCGAGGTGCTAATCTGAGAGAGTAGTGGCCTGAAAAAGCTTTATTGATCAACTCATTCTGTCTTTTGGTCTATGATTGCAGTGTGTGTGTGTGTGTGTGTGCATGTGGTAGATATCTCCATTATACTCAATCCTGTCTTGGCAGCTTTGAAATGCCTGAGATCTACAGCATTCTCTCTCTTTCTCTCTGTAGAGTTTCTGAGGGAAGAGGTGGTGGTTCTCCTCACCGCTCAGTTCATCACTCTCTTCAATCAGACAGCACTCGAGGTAAAAGTCATCATCAGCCTCATGAAACTACTTTTTTCAAAGTGGCACCAGTAGCAGTGCTGGTTCACTTGTTGTCAGATGAACAAAGGGGAATAGCAACAAAGGCTTAACAAAGCCAACCTGCTGATCTACTATAAGCTTCTTCTTCTGAAACCAAAATATATTAGGCCACATTAGAGCTTTCAAGCCATGACTACCAAACTCAGCACAGACTTTCAGAATATTCTGACTTGGTATGCTGTAATGGATCCCACTTATGGAACCATTAGCAAAGCCTAGCTACTAGCTTAGGAAATGGTAGCAATATGCTGAAACATGCTAAAACATGCTAGCAACACACATCATGTTAAAACATACTAGCAGTGTGCTAAAATATGTTAGAAATGTGCTAGCAACATGTTAAAAATGTTAGCAGTGTGATAAAACATGCTATACCAGTGTGTTAACAATATGCTTTTAAGATTTTAAAACTAGCAATGTGCTAAAACATACCAACATAATCCGAAATGTAAACCAAATGCTGACTAGCAACATGATAAAACATGCTATAACAAGCTTGCAGTGTGCTAACATCATGTTAAAAAATACTAACAGCATGGAAGCAAAATATGGAACATTAACATGCTGGCAACAGGTTAAAACATGCTAGCAACTGCTAAAATATGTTAGAAATGTGTTAGCATGTTGAAACATGACAGCAGTGTGCTTAAATGTGTTAAGAATATGTTAGCAATAGGCTACCAAAATGCTAAAATCTGCTAGCAACAAAATATGATAGCAGCGTGCTAGCATGTTAAACACACTAAAAGAATGCAAGCAATTGATACCAATGTTATCAACATCAATATGCTAAAAAATGTGCTATCCAGATGTTAAAATGGTATCAGAGTGTTAAAGGTGAAGGCGATTTCTGAGAAACACTACCCAAAAGTGTGAAAAACACCCTACCCAAAAGGATCCACAAACATGCTATGCAAAACAGGTAACTCCCCCATCATGAGTGGACACGCCCAGGGGTGCAACTGCACATTTGCCTGAGGGGTATGCAAGATCAGTGTGGGCGCCCCCATATTCTAGCCCCTAACACTAACCTTCACAGAAAAATGTCTGTAAGTCAGTAACCAAAAGCCCAATAACTAGCTTGTGCATGGAAGGATACAAACACATCAAGAGTGAAAAAAAGTGCGAACCCCCTCCCCATTTTCAATACCACAGCAAAAAATTTATAAAAAATAAAGAAATAAAATTTTGGAGGGATTTAAGGTACTTTTTTATTTTGCCTCAAAATCATTCATATTTTTATTTATTTTTTATATATAAAAAAATAAATGTATTCTCATGCAACGTTTCGGTCCAATGACCTTCATCAGGTAAGGTCATTGGACCAAAACGTTGTATGTGAATACATTTATTTTTTATATATTTGCAAGTGAGGATAATGTGCAGGATTTATTTTTCTTCTTTTAGTTGGACCTGTTTTTGTTTTTTTTCCCTATGCACATATTGATTGCCTTCAGGTGTGCGAGGGCAATTGTTGATTGTTTATATATTTTTATATAAAATGAGAACATTATATGTAAAATTAACTTTAAAGAACTTCTGCATTTTTTTTTTCATTTTTCTTACAGAGATAATTCATAGAAAATTTGCCATTTTTAAGTGGAAGATGTCTGCCACCCGGTGGAAAACAAACACAATTAAAATGAAAATGTCATGATATTCCCACTATGACCAGTAGATGGCAGCAGAGGATCATTTATTATCTCATTTAACATTTCCACTCCGTAATATAGTTCTTTTCACGTTTTGCTTTTGGATTTATATTTTAGACAATTTAAATCACTTCACTTTTTTTGTCAAAGTTCAGCATTGTTTTGTCCTGAAGACTGAAGTAGCAAGAGTTAAAAAGAAAAAAAACTCATGGGATCTATGCGAATCACACAAATGGCCTATTTTGAATTCAAAATGCCAATTTTTGTCAAAAGCTGTCTAGTTTGCATCCTTGTTAACAATCTTCTCAGTTTCTCTCAAATGTAAATAAAACGCCCATTTACTAATATATTGTGACTTTTTTACTTTTTGGGCAATAGAGAAATGAAAATATACTGTTAACTACCAATCTCTGTTAGTTCATTTGAACATGATTTTTTAACAACGAAGCTTTTGATTATTTATACAATTTTATTAAAGAAGATTTTCACAAATTGATTTTGGCAAAATGGCGCCCCCTCCGTGCTGCGCTCCTATGCACTGCATATACTGCATACCCCATTTTTGCACCACTGGACACGCCCCTTACTGGTGATAGGCTAGAAGTGTGTTTTGGTGTTCAGTCCGTTCCACTTTCAACAGTGTTTCTAAGAAATTGCTTACTGCACCTTTAACATCATGCTGGCACAATTTTAAAACATGCAACATGTTAAAACATGTTAGCAGTTAGCTAAAACATGGCAACAGTAAGCTAGCAATATGCTAAACAAATAAGGTTCAAATGTGTGAAATATGAAGTTTTACAGGGGACATCGGATGAAATTTTCACTTTTGTAGCTTTTTTTTTTTTTGCATTTAGTTAGGTTTCTGGCTACCAGCTCTGAAAAGCTGAAAAGAAAACGCGCAGCAAGCTCGTTATGGGCTGTCTGAGTCTCAAACTGTGTCATCCAGTGAGCTGTTTCAATTTGCAGCTGGTTTCTGCGTAGATAGCTGGCTATTTGAATAAGACCACCTCCGAGAAATATACGGAGTCCGCCCCATGGAAGAGAGGGGTGGGGTGAGCAGTAGCTCATTAACATTTAAAGACACATGCACCGAAATTTAGCTGTTTTTGACAAGGTAAAAAGGGTGTTGTTTTACATGAACATTGAGGAATTTTAACCAAAATATGTTTTCATGAAAACCCTAAAAAACAATCATACCAACTTGTGGAAAATTGGCATCTGATATCTTTTTAAAAAATAATTTTGAGCTGTTTGCAGTATTTAAAAGCAAAAAATGTGAAGCTTATAATTATAAAAAAAAAAAACACTAAATTAAATGTATTGTTAAATGTGTGTATTACTTCTACTGTAAAGCTGTTTAAATAAGAGCACAGTACATAATAATAATAATAATAATAATAATAATAAATAAAACATATTTTGGATTGTGTTATTTTGGATTCAAAGTTGCATTCAAAATGTGCTTTGAATATGCACTCATCTGAGCTACTAAATAATGTCTGTCCAATTATGATTGATTAGTAGGGACTTCTAAATCTAATCTAATCTAATCTAATCTAATCTAATCTAATCTAATTTAATCTAAGATTTTATTTAATATAATCAGGTATTTGAAATTGACACACATTTACCTTCCAGTTTCCTGACCTAGATATGACAAACTGGTTATAGAGTTCCAAATGTTCCTTTTCATTATCTTTTATCAGATATATCATGCCTAGTTTTATTATTTCACACTAAATCAAATTTCTATACGAAAGATCATATGCTACATATATTATAATCTTGCATTTACTTTACACTGCCTCAGGAAAATATGAGTGATGCTTACTCATGTAAAACCTGCTATTAGTTGTTCTGAGCTGTTTTAAGCTTGTTGCTATGTGGTTTCTAGGGTGTTCTGAATAGTTAATGTCTGTGTTCTCTCATCTCCAGACCATGGTGACCCCTCTGACGCAGAAGTACTTTGGCTTCGGTGAGCTGGGGAACAGTGTGATGTACAGCCTGTGTGGGGTGGAGGTAATTGCAGGTTTCTTCCTGGTGCGCTGGCTGAGCCGTGTGCTGGAGGACCGGGTGGTGCTGGCAGTGGGGCTGCTCATCTGCAGCGGGGCTTGTGTCTGGTGCCTCATCTTCCTGGCCAATCCACAGGGTGTGTGTATGTGTGTGTGCGTGTGTGTGTGGCAGATGTCCAGAGAATCTGGCATACACCTGGGCATGGACAGACACAATATGCCTGCTCAGTTTGGTGCCAACTCAATGATATGCATTATTAGTTTGGAACTGCTTTAAATCTATCTATCTATCTATCTATCTATCTATCTATCTATCATCGTCTGTGATATTCTCGCTTTCATTCTCGATTCGATATGTCTTTTGTTTAGGTGGTTTTGCATTCGAGTTGACTGAGTTCATCATCGGAGTGTTCCTGCAGTTACTGGGACTTCCTTTTGTTGCCGTTTCTCAGGTGTCCCTCTTTTCTAAGGTTACAGCTGAGAAAACACAAGGTGAGAAACAAAGAGAAGTCCACTGAGAATACGAAAAGAGACAGAAGAAAAAGATAGATGAGATCTTGAGTAAACATGTAACACTCATGTTTGTATAAGTGTCACTTATTGTCAAAGTTTAGATATTCAAAACTATGTGCTGATTCTAATGACTTTGTGTTGTGTGTGTATATATGTATGTATGTATGTGTGTGTGTGTGTGTGTGTCCACAGGCTTTAGTCAGGGTGTACGGCGTTCAGTCGGGGGTCTTGCCACCATTCTCGGTCCCCTGTGGGCAGGGGGTCTAATAGGAAATCTATATGTGATGCTGGGTATGATGATGCTCCTACTGACCCTCATCATGGTGTGTAGACTCATTATGACTGATTCTGAAAATCATTAGAGATTTCCCTTAGTATGTCATCATAACCACATTTACCAGCTCAATTATAGTTACATTTATTGCTTTGTGCAAACAGTTACTATTATAGATCCAGTCAACTGAAAAAAAAAAAAAACTCTATTAAAAGAGATTGTAGGGTCATTAGAGTCTGTGGCCTTTTTATTTCAAAAAGGTGATTTAGAAATAAGTAAAAATGTTAGATTTTAAACATTTGATCAGACAGTGAATACTTTCAAGTGTTAACAAATTGTATTGCGCTATCTCAAGCAACTTTATAATAATAACAACATAAGTTGTTGTGCTACTTCGAAAAAGTAACAGGGTTGACAGTAACAAGGTTGAGAGTTTTTTGTAGTAATTTCTAGCCTTGTGCCCAAGCTCCTGACACTTCAAGGAGCTTAGTATAAAAATTCAATGTTGAAATTCTCATGAATGTCCATATTAGATTACTTATTTTTATATTTATATTTATTTTTTATTAGTAATTATTTACTATACAAAATCATAGTAACAGGGGCGACAATTCAAGATGGTTCCCTTTTGACAAACCTAAAAAAAAATGAACACATAAGGAAAAAGAAAATGAACGTGTCCATGGCAGAATTATTTGTAGATTTTCTTTTAAAATAGTGCAATATTTTTTATAAAAGATTGTTATGATGGCAACAGGGTTAACAACTTGAAATCCTTTTAATGATATGTAAACCAAAAAAGAAAATAATATCTAAAATCCATATATGTTCTGTATATATATATATATATATATATATATATTAAGGAAATAAGCAACAGGGTTAACAACTTGAAATCCTTTTAATGATATGTAAACCAAAAAAGAAAATAATATCTAAAATCCATATATGTTCTGTATATATATATATATATATATATATATATATTAAGGAAATAAAACAATGAAATAAAATAAAATTACAGAATTTTTAAATATCTAAAAAATGTCTATGTCATTTGTAAAATGACCCTTTAACACTGAGACTAATGGTGATTGTTCTGGTCAGATCATGATGGTGTTGTCCTATGAGAAGCTGGTGGAGCCGCCCAGGGTGGAGCATGCAGAGGACTCAGAGAACGGAGGATAGACGCCACCCTTCACTACACTGGATACAGGTGAGACAGTGGGCTTACATTGTTTATTGGGTAATTGTGTGACTCAATGGAACTGAAAAAAACAAAACAACAATTGGTCAAAAAAGAACAGGTAGTTGCACACCAAACTCACTCCATTGGCTGAGTCCAGCTGGTCGTGATTTAGCATGATCCCATTTGCCCTTGCTGGGTAGGTGTCATAACTACAACATCTTACAATATTTTGCATCAGTTCCCAAAGTGTTTGGATGACTCTTAAAAGCATGACATGTATTTATATTTTTAACTGTCTCTTGCCTTTTACATCAGTTTAGGATAGTTGCTTGCTAGTAAAGGAGTTGGGATGGTGTGAGTTTGTGATGCCATCAGCAAATAATCATCATCATGATGATGTCATTTTCCTGTGTCTACAGAGTCATTTATGGCTCATATTATTGGCTCACAAAAAACTGGTGGCCATGATGCGTACGAGCAAAGATTGCAGATTTTAAATGGCATATTTCTGTGGGTTCTTGCGCAAGTTAATAACCTTCTATCGAGACTGTATAGCAATGCTAACAGATCATTCTTCAAATCACAGAGCTCCTGGACTGAGCTAATGTTGCTCTGTCATCCTAGTAAGAAAGGTCAAACATTCAGAGCAATATTTTGATAGTGCCACAGCATTTGCCATCAATGTCTGTCTTACAGTTGTCTCTGCATATTACACTTGTATAATAGAACCCTTATGAAAAACTAGAGTGCATAATTGTATTGAATGTGCACTTGTAGTGTGCTGAAGTGTACTTCTTTTTCACAAGGGAAACTATTTTGACATGGAAACAATACACATTTCATCTTTAAAGAAAAAAAAATGTGTTTATATGCAGTTTTATTGTGTACAATCTGTATTAGGGTGACATATTGTCGTTTGAACACAGACAGAAAATCCACTCATAACTTTTATTTTGTCTGTGCTGAGTTAAACTGTCACAGACTCCAGCCATGCAGCCTTAAACCACAATATAGAAACTGCTCAGAATGGAAAACAACACTAAATATGGTGCTAAAAGCAAAGAAGTGGGCCATTGAATAATAATCCGCTAGCGACAGTCAACATTATGACACACAATCACACTCTCTGCAGTATGACAAAAGCTGTCATTGGTAAATGTATCTATCTGTGTGATTTTCATATTTCAGCACAGAGCAAGAGCCCCTCTCTCTGCGGTCTGTCTGCCAAAGTTTAGCGCTTGTGTGGGGCTGTACAGAGCAGATGCTGAAACAGTGGGAGATAAGAGGCCCTGCCAGTGCTAGCAGACCGCGAACAGCGAGAAGGGCACACACACACACACACACACACACACACACACACACACACACACACACACACACACGCTGTGCAAAACTCCGCATTTGAACAGTCAATAGCAAATACTTAAACTAATAACAAAACAGTAGCTGATTCAGAA
>NW_015548710.1:113777-130159 GCF_001515605.1 Sinocyclocheilus anshuiensis | reverse complement strand
TATCAGTGACACACACACACACACACACACACACACACACACACACACACATTTTACATTTGATATAACATATCCTTAAATCTAACATATTTTGGTTAACGTATTTACTGTGTGACTCTTTCAATGTAAATGTCTTATGTTTGAGCATCTCCTGATATGGTAATATGAAAGAATGTGGCAATTTGTATTGAATGAACACGTGATGGCGCTATTGTCCCTTAAAGAGATTGACATTGAAAAGAACTCTATGCATGAGTGTGTTTGTGTGTGTGTGTGTGTGTGTGAGAGTTTCTCAAAAACAAATGATACATGCAATTATTCTGCACAGATCATCGGTCATTTCTTTGGATATTTACTCATCTTAAGAGGGAATATTTATGTGTCCTCTGGTGCGTATGATCTGCCGTTTGTAGATGGTTTTGAAATATTATTATTGTAAACTCATTAAAATCTGTGTTCACCAAATACAGAAGCTTTATGAATTAATCACCACCAACATTATTGTTGCATCCTGTCATTCAATAGCTTTGCTTTTGCTGAGGCGCCCTTATATCTCCTGATTCTTTTTTCTGTACATAAATGTTATAAATATACATTATCACTGATATTTTATTCATGTGTTGTAAATATTTAACTACCATTTTGGATTGTGGACTATTTCACAGAGTTCAGTAATGTATTTTATCTTTAATTATTAGCAGGGTAAATCTAGCAATCTTTATTCTCGCTTAATGGGCATTATTTAATGTATAGCTATCACTACTTTGTGTCATATGACACTGGCATTAATCTAGTAAACAAGTCAACACTGTTGCATCAATGAAACTAATTATAGTGGCCCAAGGTTATTGAAAGGCTACTAATATATTTTTTTGACATATCTCTTCAATTATGAGGGTGAATGTGTAAAATTTAAAGGGATAGTGCACCCAAAAATTAAAACACTGTCATCATTAATTCACCCTCAGGTTGTTCCAAACCTGTATGCATGTTTTTCTTTTGCAAAACAAAAAGAAAGATATTTTGAAAAATGTTGACTTCAATTGTGTCCATATAATAGAAGTCAATGTGAACCAAAACTCTTTCATGTTCCACAGAACAACAAGAGGCTAAGTTATGGTGACACATTGCTGCCACACACATATTATTTTTTCCACTCAATTATGTCGTAAGAACGAGATGTTATGTCGTTTTAATGACATCTTTTCTCATTTTAACGACATCGCGGACTCGCTCGCTCACATAATGTACCATATAGCCTATCTATAATAACCATGTCGTTTTTATGACATAATATGTCGTTATTACGAGAAAAAAGATGTCGTTTTCACGAGAAAAGATGTCGTTATTACGAGAAAAGATGTCGTTAAAACGAGAAAAGATGTCGTTAAAATGAGAAAAGATGTCATTAAAACGACATATCTCGTTATTACGACATAATTGAGTGCAAAAAATAATATGTGTGTGGCAGCAATGCGTCACCACATCTTTTCTCGTTTTAACGACATCTTTTCTCGTAATAACGACATCTTTTCTCGTTAAAACGACATCTTTTTTCTCGTAATAACGACATATTATGTCATAAAAACGTCATGTTTTCCCGTTATTATAGATTATTATTATTAGCCTATTAGAAAATCTCTTTATTTCTTTTTGTTCCTATTTCGATTTGTTGTTAAATCAAACTTCAGTCATTCAAATAAAGAAATATTAAGCCCAGTTTTGATCTGATCATAGCCTAAAAGAGTCATGGGTCTGAGTGCAGTTATTGGATAGCATATATATATTGTAGACAGATTGGAGATTAATCCTAATAAACATGCCGCTACAATTAAAACCATTACATTAAAATACATTTAAAACAGTGTATTTCAATAATTTCAGCAGCGTGCAGATCCTCGTTTATGTCAGACTGTGGCGACAGCAGCGCGGACAGTCGCTTAGCTCGCTCACATAATGTACCATATAGCCTATCTATAATAACGGGAAAACATGTCATTTTTATGACATAATATGTCGTTATTACGAGAAAAAATATGTCGTTTTAACGAGAAAACATCTCGTTTTAACGAGAAAATATGTCGTTTTAACGAGAAAAGATATTGTTAAGACGAGAAAAGATGTCGTTTTAACGAGAAAACATCTCGTTATTACGAGAAAAGATGTTGTTTTAACGAGAAAAGATGTCGTTAAAACGACATAACATCTCATTATTATGACATAATTGAATGGAAAAAAAATATGTGTGTGGCAGCAATGCATCAACGTACTAAGTAACCACTGACAGCATTTTCATTTTTGGGTGAACTATCTCTTTAATTTTTCATTTTGCTGTGGAAGGATATGCTGCAATAACATGTGCTATGGTCTCCCATTTTACCAAACCCAGGGAGATATGAAAATGGTCCATTCCACTCAATGTATTGCAGAGCAATAAGCATTTAACCTTTCACCCCTCAATCCACATGATCTCATAATCCTGCAACAGCTCTGTGTGAAAGAAGATTATTACCCCAATCCCACATACGTGTTCACATCTGTAGAAGTGATGGGCAGGAAGAGCGTTAACACACTGTGAGAAGGTGATCACTGTAATTGAGAGCAATTGCGACAGTTATAATCATGACACTGTCATAAATCTGTCAGACATCAGACGTCCGTCTCATTCTGAGTGATGTTTTCTGATAGCCGCCCAACTCTGTCGACAATATTAAAAAGAAAATTTATTTCCTGATAGCTTTACTGTTTATAAATTGTTTATGAGCGACTTTCCTTCACAATACCGGTCACGCCATCTAAAAAACATCATGGTTTTATTTTAATGAGAAGCATTGCTTGGACATCAGAGTATAATGACATAAATGACGGAGGGGGGAAAGAAAAAACAAGAGCTTTTTTAGTAAATTAATGCCAGCTTTTCATCCTGCGGGATGTTCGGCATCAGAATAATGGGCTGGCATTTGCGTGCCATCTCAGCGCAGCTCCTCTCTCTTCATTTGAAAATGTCATTTAGGTTGTGGCCACGGCAACATCACAGAATAACATTTCTCAAATCCTGTTTGACAAATATGTGTCAGACGAAATAAGCGGCTCGGGATTAAACATGTCGGCCAAACGTGTTTAGCGTAACGCAGAGGGTAACCCGAAAGAGTTCAGGCCAGTGCTACAAGAGAATTGGAGCCTGGAGAGAAGAGTTGGATTTGTTGACAAAACTTTAAAGTGAAAAGACAGGAGAGAAGAAGCATTCAGCATATATTGCGCATGTTTGTAGTCATATTGAGTGAGGAGTAGTATTTGTGGAGGAGGAAAATCAGGTTTAAGGTAAATTATGGTAAGTAATTGGCTTATGATTGGTTTGTATGAACCACATTTGGAGCAATTATCAGAAATGAAATCACATTTCTGCGGCGGGTGGTGGAGCAATTAGCTCTGCACTAGTGCTGCGCTGTGTACAGTACATGTAGGCCTAATGGCAAACACTCATAACCCCCTCCAAACCAAGACTATCCTCCCTTCTCATCTCAAAACAACATAAATTAATTGTTTGCTCTGACACTGAGACGCAGCCTTCATCCCAAAAGCACAAAAGATGCTAGCATGAAAAAGTAAAAATTGGTTGGATTAAGCTGTAAAACCCATGAAACCGAGATGTTTCAATTAACAAAATGAGGAATTGATGATCAAATGTGAAAAAGTTCCTGCTGTAAATATAGACTACTGTAGCAGCTTTAGCTTAGACTGGTTAAGCCAGCTAAAATTCCAATATGGTCATAACTGTTTTAGATAGGCAGCTTATTATTGTTGAAGACCAGTTTATGCTGAAATCTGCATGAAAGTGCTCAAACACAGTTGTTTGCATGGTCAGATTTTTTTGAACTCAGATGAACTTTCCTTAAAAAATGAAATATTTTTCACATCTGGGAGGTCAAACCAAATCATGCATATGATGTTTTATGTATTTTATATTCGATATTTGCAATATATGCAATTTTTGCAACCCTGTTCTAAAGAATTGTGTTTCAAAGTTTAAAAGCCTGATTCCAAAAAATATTAGATAAACATTCAAGAACTGGTAACACGGTTGCACATTTTCCCTAAATTCACATGTTCCTCAGAATGGGCTAGCTAGCTTGCAACATATATTTGTTTATAGCTATCAATAACTTTAATTCTAATAATATTCCCCATAAGCTGGAGAAAACAGCTGTTTGTCTGTTTTTTCTTACAATAAATTGGGTAATGGGCTTGAACAAATGCATTCAACATAATAAATTGCGTAAATATTTACTTAATTGGATTTTGTACAAGTAAATGAAAATGTATTATATTATAAATATATGATAAATGCAATTATTTGTACTTTCTGAGTTTTTTGACCCACTTAAGGAGGACTTATACTGTAAGTGCATACTTTATACACACACACACACAATTTCATAATTACTACTGTCTTTGAAATATGGTTAACGTGTACTGACGAATGTACTAAAATAATCTTTAATGTCATTTTTTATTGAAACTTGTCATGTATCTAAATCTATTTGTAATGATAAAGTTGCTATTTAATAAAGTTGATCAACTTTATAACTCACAAATAACTCACTATGGATGAAATTATAATCAAGTAAGTTACACGTGTCAGTACATCAAAATGAGTGCACATTCAGGAATGACCAAATAAATAAATTACTAAATAAAACAAAATGATTTAAAATATAATTGTAAATACCTCTACATTTCTTTACTAGACTTTTATGATTTGAAGTGCACTACAAGTGCACATTCAATACAATTAAGTGCACTGCTTTTTAACAAGGGATACCTTACACCTTCAAGTCCTTACACTTTATACTAAGAATTTCAAAAGGACTTTCACTGCAAAAATCAACAGTTGGCTTTGCTGTTCTAGGGTGTTTTCTAAGCAAGCATCCTCGATTTTCATGTCCAGCTCTGTGGTGTCCTCTCACCCCTCCAACGGATGAGTCATCTGGAGAAAAAACCCTAAGATTTTTGTGTCTAAATTGTGATCAGCATTGCTTTTCTTATTGATTAGCTGTGATTGGTTTCTGTGGGAACTCAGATGGACGTTCCTGTGCTGTGCTTTTCACAGTCAGCCTCTTGACTGCATTAGAAGTGCACATGGAAGTTATTACAAATTGATAAGGACTCCATGGGAGGTCAACAAGAGATCGATGACTAATTGCATTATGGTCGTCATCTTGCAGGGCACAGAAGACGCACATACACTCAAACACCCATGGCTTGAAAAACAAGGGCTGTCCTTCACGAGATCCCAAACCACATTACCTTGCTCACATGTGAGAAAAATACCTTTCATTAGCTCACTCATAACAGCAGGGCAAAAGATATGCAGCGTCAGTTGAAAAACGGTACAAAAAAAAATCAACCTTGAAGTGATGCAGCCGCCTCCATTTGTCTTCATTCTGTTTGGCAGGTAATCTATTAGTTTTAATAATCCCCGCTGCCATATTGTGAGCCAAGCAGCCATGTTGCCGGGGCTTGTGCCCAGGACTTCATCCACCCTAGATAAGTCATTATGAAAATATGAGCCAGTCAACCAGTAAGATGGTTCCTTTCGCCGAATGTTATCATGAAAATAAATCTAGTGGGATGATATTAAAAAGCCTAAGACTGACCAACAGACCCTCCTTGTAATATAATGTTGCCAAACACATATTTTTCAATATTCAGAAGCCATCAATTTTTTTTGTCTCTTTTTATGCCGTGTTCTACCCCAAAATGAATTTTGACTTATCCCTCGTTTTCATTAAAAAAGAAGCACAAATCAAGGCTACGGTGAGGCACAATGAAAATGAATGGGGCCAGTTTATGTGGAATTTAAAGGCAGAAATGTGAGGCTTAGAAATTTGTAAAAACATTAATTAGTTGTTCTTCTGTATTATTTGTGCTGTAAAACTGTTTAAGACATCAATTTCATGATAATTTTTGGGGTTTAGGGTTTACGGTATCTTGTTGTCATGGCAACAAAGTTTTGAATTGAATATAAAATTGAATATAATTTCACACAGATGTTTTTTTCCACACTAAAATCATGTCAACAAACTTGTTCTTTATGTCTTGTGGCAGTACTACTGAATCAGTATTTTAATGTTTATTGATTGGCCCATTTACTTCTATTGTCAGTGCCTCACTGTACACTGAATAAAAAAAATATATATATTTACACAATTTTAACAAAAACTAATAAACTTAATGTGATGCATATTTGTGAATGAAATAAATGAAACTGATTTTTGATTTCTGCACTCAAAAAAATACAGTTTGCATCTATTTGATTTCATTCAATTATTATTATTATTATTATTATTATTAATATCAAGCAATTTTCAAAATGCATTTATTCAAATTGCTTAGAATCAGCTTAAATATGTTAATTCTAAAAACAATTACATTTATTTAGTTAAAAAATGTATATGGTTAAAATATGGCTATAGCTGTGGAATAAGCAATACTCTCTTACAATGAATTGTTAAATGTAAAACGTTAAAATGTATGAGATTGAAAGAAATTGGATTTATTATTGGATTTATTCAATATATAAACCTGGTTATTGTGTATTTAAAACACATTCAGTTTATTAGTACTATTACAAAAAGTTGGCATCAGAAATATCCATCAGATTAAGTGTATTTGTTTATGTTAAAACTGCGTAATATAGTAGCATAATGGAATTTAATTTATTTATTGTTTGTTATTACTACTACGACTACTACTACTACTACTACTACTACTAATATACTACAAATAGGAGGGACAAGCATAAATAAATCTTTATGGTTATCAACATTATGCCACAAATGTTTAACTCGCACTGAACCCAGAATATTCATTTAAAGCAATCCATTTTGTTCCTGTGCATTTGCAAGAGTCCAACTCTGCATAATTCCTCCTCTGCCTTCATCTTAAGTAATACTTCACATGACAAATCCACTTGTTACTTTTAGTTAATGGCTGCGCTGACACCTTCACTAATCACCTCGGCCCCATACAGATAGCAGCACAGCATAAAATATCTCACCACTGTGTATCAATGTATTATTTAAAAGTCATTTATATTTAATGCTGCAGGTCACTGTGAGGTGTGCAAGCAATAGCTGCACTCTCGCAAATTCACACCTACCACCAGGAGACTCAGTCAAAGCAATCCTGTCGCCTCTAAAAGGACATATATACGGGCCGTGTATGTGCTAACCGCAGACGTGAAATCAAATGGATTATGCAGGAGGTTGAACGTTCAGCCTCGTGGACCGGTCCTGTGGTGGGGGATTAAAATGCAGTTGATATGTATATCAGCCACCAGGGATTAATGGATTACTCCTGTCCTGCCCATAACAACACGAATCAACAAGTCTGCAGAAACAAGGTTGTGGGATTAGATCTGGGTTATAGACTGGCCGACAAATTTTGGTGCTGTTTTAGGCTTAAACTTGTAATTTTTGCTTCATTTTGAGGCCGTTTCCCTCTTTGGTTCAATATATGTCTACAATGGGACGTTGGAGACGCCCGCTGATGGTTGGTTGACGAGGTCCAGCTTCCCAGCCCAGACTCTGGAGTGTGTAATCCTGTCTAACATGCATGCAAATCCTATCTTTTGCCTCACACAATAGCCAGTCTGTGTGCTACTCAGCAATAACAAAGATTGCAGTTAGCGACCGGCTACGTCTCAGCCCGAAGGGGGTAAACTTCAAAAAATGTTCATAATCTGCTTTTGTCAGCTGTCCAGAAGCTTTTTAAAACAAAGATTCCATTTATCCACTTTTGAAGTATATACGATTGCACCCGAATAAAACAATCAAACGAATGTATCAAAGGGTCTTGATGAGATTTCTCAATTAACCACATAGCGCAACAGTTGGGTTCAGGAAGTAACTCCATTCATTTTCTCCATAGGGAAATAGATTTTTTGAAACAATAATTTATAAACCTTTCAAGACCTGTTGTGAACTCCAAGGGTGATGTCATCTGCTCGCATTATTTTAGCTTTTTTTTTTTTTTTTTAGCATTTTTCTGGTAGACGTTCCAGGTATTGTTTGAGAAAACTAATTTTTGCATTGCCGGGATTTTTGCACGCTTTCCCTTGGAGCTGGCGAAATCTGCGTACAATAGATGTGTCCCCATCATTAAAGAAACATTACATCTTGATATTAATATCTGGGAAATTTCTCAATTTATTCCAAAATGAACTCATAATAATCCAAATCTCATGCATTCAGCAAGGTTTTTTTTGGAACTGTAGAATGTTCTTTCGCCGGGCTACAGGTCATCTGATATCACTTACAGTAGGTTAAGGATATTTCCCACTGAATTCAACCCAACTGGAATACAGTGTAGGAGAAACAGGCCAGTGGAAGGTCACTGTTGTCCATGGCTTTGTCCCTAATTGAATCTGCTGTCCCCGTAATGGTAACTTCATTTCCAAAGCCTTGTGTGATTTTTCTCTGTGAAAGGGCAGCTTGTGTGGACCCTGCCACCACGCATAATACCATTACAGAGACAGCGGCCGAAATATAAGCAATGAATTGAAACTTCCTGAATTGGATTAAAGTCCCCATGGTGCTGAATGCTAGTCCTCAGCTTATCCAGGAATATAATGCGACACGCTGTTTATGTTGGAAACTGGCAAATGCGATGTTTTCCGCACTTGAATCCAGAGCACGTAGGTGAACTTGTATTTAATGAGCCTCTCCATAAACAACCCGTTTATGACAGCAGATTGAGCTCGAAACAGTTCAGTGTAGCACAAATGTATTTGACTAATTTACTAACCAAACCCAAACAGCAATTATGCATAACTGAAAAAAACTCTTGATAAATTACACAGTTAGTACAAAGAAATGGCAAGTAACACATTGAATTAAATATGAAATTTTGAAGTAGAAAGACTGAAATAGTATTTTCTTCTAAAACATGCTTCAATATTCTTTCTTTTATTCACAACTTTTCTCTTAACAGTGAAGCTTTTATACAAAGGAAAGTGAATATAGTGAATGCATTTTATGAACTATACATGGTTTCACAATTTCAATTTTAAAAACTGAAAATGTATTGTCTACATACATCTTTTATTGCATTCAATTTTAATAAATAGGTGAACTCAATCATCTAAATTAATGTCAGAATGTATTCATGGAAAAAAAGTGGAAAATTAATATTCACTCAGAAATTGCTAGTACATTTCACAGTTACAAAGAAGCAGCAAGTAGCACATTGGATTAAATGTGTAATTTTGAAGTAGCAATATATAGCAATAATGTAGAAATTGTATTTTCTTGTAAAATGTACTTCAATAATAGTTTTTATTTGCAACTTTGAAAAATTAATTGTAATGACAGCAGCATTTGACCATGCGTGAACTCTACAAGTTTGTGTAAAATCTGATGATCATGTTCTTCATCATAATTTGAGAACAATCCAAAAAGGCATCTTGAGCTTCAGTGGAAGAACATCTGACCATCTGTACAAACAGTTGCAAATTTGCTTAAAAATAGTATGTAATGTTAAACATTTCTTCTGAATAGTAGATCATAACCTATTGTTTGTTTAAAAGAAAACTAAAATCCTATTCCTCTCTGTTTATTTAAATACAAAAATATTAGATTTTTGAAACCGTATGCAAGTTACCAACAAGCATCAAATCCACATTCACAAAAAAACTGTCCTACAGACGTCTCATGTTAAGTTCTTAAAGCCATGTAACTTCAGCGTTATGTTTTTAAGCAGTTTTAGATACTGCTGACATGTCGGTGCTTGAGTGACAGCTGTGCTCCTCAGCAGTCCTCCGGCAGATTCGTCTGGCCCATACACATGTTAACTTTACAATGAGATGCACCCATTCATTCGCGCCCTCCCCCCACTCTGAGTCCGCTCTTTTCTCCATGCAGCTACCCCCCGTTCCCCTTGTCTAAGCTCTGCCTTTGTTGACACCCACCACGTATCAATGGGGCCTTTGTGCGCAGGAGAGTTTTCACTTTAGCAAATCTGATTAAAGGGACCTCAGTCTTGTCTACATGCCAGAGCTTTGATGACAGTGTCACTGCAGGAGCAAAGGAAAATTTCAGCTAACCTCCGTGTCACCATTATTCATATAATCAATCCAATTTAGCCTCAGTGTCACTTTCACAGTCTGTTTTTGCTAACTGTAAGTAAGAGGGCCTCCTTTCTTGGGAAAAACTCTTCAAGGACATGTTTTTTATGAATTCAGGGGGGTTACAACTCCACAGTTGGTCCACAGTAGGTTGCTCTAAATGCTTTGTAATATAATGCTGTTAAACGATAGTACTGACGTATGAAGGGCGTCAAAGTCCCCCCCAAAGGGTCTACTGACTTCACGCTGTCTCCTGTGATTTGTTTAAAAGAATATTATGGGTTAAATACTCAACCTCTAGCAACAGTATCTGTGGTATGCTGTCAATTACCATTGAAAATAACTTTGACTCATTCCTTTATAAAACAAACAACAAATCTTGTTTAAAGTAATGCATTTACAATGGCCAGAGGGTTTAAAAGTAGAAATGTGAAGCCAGCATTTTTATTTAAAGCACTTACATGAATAATTCAGTAAAATTGCCTAGTATTTGATCTATAACTCGCCTAAATTGTTCTTTTTGAGCTGGAATATTTTTCTTGGTGGATGAACATGTGGTTATGCATCACCAAAGAATGCACTGATATTAACATTGTTGCTGATAGCAATAGGCTGATAATTATTTCACGTTATGGACTATATTAAAATTTAAAATTTAAAAAATGTAAAACCAGTCATTTTAAATGCTTTAAATTATTTGACATAAAACAGCATTAGAATGTACAGTATGAAAATGTATATTCATTTAGAGATTTGCTAAAGATTACATTTATCAATATTTGTAAAAACATAACTTAAAGTGAGTGCTATAGATGACAACAAGGGTAATCAAAAATTCTGGAAATTAGCATGCACAACTTAATAAATGATATTGACCGATATGATACATAAAAAAAAAAACACTATATCGGATGATAACTGATGTTACTGAAATATTGTGCATCCATACTGTAATTATGAAACATTTACTCCATTTGATCACTCCATAATATTCCAATGTAAGTGCATAACAGTACACATGACTTATGTTTGCTTTTCAAACTAAGGAATGAATTATTATTTTTTTTTGAAAATTGCTTTTGAAAGACATTTTGTCTATAGAATTGAACCTTAACCTGAAATATTCCTTTAAGTGAGTTCTAGGAGGTTGACACAAACATCTATATTTTCCACTGTCATAACTCAATACATTTCTCTTCTGGTGGCGTCTGAGGCTTACCACAATTCTGCTACAATAGATGCCACTAAATCTAGCATTTCAAGCATCACATGTATCTTCCCCATCTTATACATCCACTGAATTTTTCCCCTCACACTTTTGTTTATTTTGACATTTCTCTTGACTGTGGTCAGAATAGCATACTATGTACATGGTATGCATGCTTTCTGTATGAATAACCAAATGGCTTATTACATATACCCAAATGTGCAGTATGCAAAGAAGCACATTGCACTAGGTTCTGTATCCCACAATGCAATGCATTTAATGATGTAACGACACAATGATGCAAGCAAAAGTCCTGTTTCTTTGTTCACGGCCATTTAATCGTAGCTCTAATGAATGGGAATTTTACTGTTGTGCTCTGTGAGGTCATGTGATAACAATGTAATGTATATTTATTAATCCATAATGCACACTGTCTCACATACTGTTTTAAGAGTAGGTATAGCGTCTATTCTGTGCAGTAAGAGGCAGGCTAATATTCCATTCTGATCAAATCTCCCTCTCCTTCGCTCTCTCTCCTTTGTTCTCGGCTACACACACAGTTCATGTAATTGGGTGTTATAGCCAGACGCAGCTTGTGGACGATAGGAATTCATTTGCAGTCAGTTTATTTGTAGCAATCACGCACCTGGTCCTCGAAAGCAAGTTCATATCTGAATACGTGTACCTTGTGTGATCAGCCACCCGAACAGACGCACGTCGTCTGCCAAAAACTAATCTCGGGGCACATCTGTCCCATCGCTTTGAAGACGGCTTTGGCAGTTTCGGGGTGGTAGAAAGCACAGTTGCTGTTTGGGTGGTCGTCCCTGATGGGATTGAAGTACACTTCCTCCTCACGCCTTAAAAGCAAGCAAACAAACAGACCGACAGGTACTCTGAATTTACTTGTCCAATTAAGACAAATAAGCTCAAGTGCTAAACTGATTATTGCCACAATGTTCTTTAAATGCTACAGTTCAAATAATTGGTTTTGATTACTTCAAGAAAAAGATTCGGTAATATGTACGCTGACATCTCTGGAGATTTGAGTGCCCTTATTCCCTGTCATTTTTTTAAAGGTTAACTGCGTCTATAATTGTTTTAAATCTACATACTGCCGCCTGCTTCCATGTCAACGCGGTAGACACATTAATTGACTTTAATGTACTTAGAAGCATGTCATCATTGTATCATCAATTCGTGACTTCAGGTGTGCTGTTATTTTCAGCCCGCATAAACGCATGTCACTTCCCCGAGAGGTCGAATGGCATTAAACAGACTCACGAATGCCACGTAAATCCATCTCAGAGAGCTCAGATGCCTTGCATGCTCAGAACCGATGCATATATCATTTACCACTCACATATGAAAGCTCATTTGTGTTATGAAACCCGTGACTCAGCAGTTGCTGGGGCTGTTTCATGAATCCCATTTTAAATCGGGTGATTAAAATGCAGTATTCCGCGCAACAGCCTCAAATGGAAGACAAGTTGAAAAGAACAGAGGGTCAATACTCTCCAAAACTGATCTGTCATCCTCTCCCTCTCCTGAAGTCCACCTCCTTCTTCATGTTGCTATAGCAACCATTCGGCAAGGACAGGGGCATTGTAAAACACGGCCCTCGGAGAACAATCAATCATCGCATTCCTCTCGCATGCTTCTTAATTGCTTTTTGGAACATCCTCAAAAACATTTAACCCTGGGTTAGGGTCGACTCTACTAATTTGTGCCACTGATTCATTTTAACACCATCTTTGCTGTATACCAGAGCCCTCTAAAATATCCAACGTTCTTGATTATATTTTAGTGGAATTTCACTGCAATTTTATAAAGACCCGATCTACATTACGTACATGAATCTAGAGTGCACAAGTGTATAATGCTGCTATTAAAGGTGGCCAGTTCAAATCCTTGTGAGCTGCCTATGGAGGCAGCATTTTAAAACTCAAAGCATCCACTTTTTCCTGAATGTGGACGTCTCATCTTACTCTTACCAGAAAACTGTTTTACATTTCCGGTCTCTGGTGTTTCTAGTCAAAGCGTAATGTAAAACCTATGAAAATGGCTAAAAAGGCTTATGTTCCATAGCGCCGACACTTTACATTTTCACAATGATGGTCTTTTGGCATTGCCTCGTCTGTCAAAGTTTAATGTGTGGGTAGATGACATATAGAGGCCTGAGGTTAACTACATAGATTAATATTCTACATACAGCTCCGGATCACTGTGAAGTTTGGAAGACTTTTTGTCCACAAAATGATAACAGCACTTATACTTCTTTGGGGAGTATTTTAACAAGCACTGCAAGCAATGCTCATTTTCTCCCATTGGTCTTTGGCATAGAATGCAATGCATACAACATGGCCATTCTTTTTTTGGGATTGCTGGTGCCCAAAACAAGTTTCCAGCAATTCCTTCAGTTTACCGCTGTTGTGGTGGCAGCTTGACCCTGAGCTCAATTTTATTCTTAGTATTATTCGAAAAGTGTTTGTTTAGTTAATTCAGTTGCTTTTTTACTCAGCATTAACATTTGTTCCTGTGGAGACCAGAATAGAACAATTAATCTGAAGTTCGAATCCGTCATGGCGAAATTCATTGATCGAATACCGCAGTTTTTACATGTATGCTAGGATGTGCATATGGTGCATGTGACTCGAATTTTGTTGTCAGCACAGTATGTAAAAAAAAAAAGAAACGGATATGACTGACAATAACAACAAACTACTAGAGACCGCAACAAGAATAGACATCTGCGTTAATAAACACTTGTGTGAGTGGATAAAGAGATTCACTTTGTACACAAAGTACAAAGACATTTTTATTGCTCGCAATTTTGGAACATAAATGGAGCAGACATGGGACAAGGATGAAATTTTCTAATTAATAATAGAAGTGTACTTTGAAAGGCTGTGTTCAAAAAACTAAAGTATACTATATTTCCTGACAGGAAGACTGTCTTGGAGCAGAAAAAAAAAAGATATCATGGCCACGAAGAAATTGTTCCCACAAATATTTGTAGAATGCATTTCAACAAACTCAGTGAAAAATGCAGATAATAAATACATGTATATACTGAAAAGTATCAATTAAAAGTAGCGTAATATTTTTTGTTACTCAATAATATATGTATTTTTGTGCTTATTAAGAAATCACAACATTAGCTTAGCAACATGCTAATGTCAAATTCTATTTAAATCACTAATCAAATCTTCCATGTTGAGCGCTATTTGTGTGCCTGTCTATATAGAGTTTTTTTAAGAGGTTCCATGACATTCAGGATGCTGCCTATAAGGCCAACCCAAAGGTTTTGGAACAAAGCCTATATGCGGCATTCATATATCACAGCGTACTGTATTATAGACCATTCCTGCAACTGCCAGAAAACAAACTAAGGCAGGAGGGGTTGCTATTTATATCTCTGCTGAAGGCGAGGATAGGAGCACAAATGGAAGGTGGGGGAGGTACAAGGGTCATTGGCATGACTTTATCGAAAGGGAGTATCTGGTCCATCTCTGTCTGGATGACTCAGGTGGCAAATGTCAGTTGCAGCTTGGATGGAAACAAAAAGGAACAAGAGAAATGAGGAGGAAAAATGCAGCGGGCGGAGGAGGGAAACTCGCAGGGATGTGGTGCAGATTTTCTCAGGGTTTTCCACCAATGTCCTGAGGGCCACTTCACTTTCTTAAAGTTGATATGAATTGAACAGGGTGGTCCCTGAGACCTGCTGTGCCTATTAGGCCACTGAAAAGAACCCTCTGTGCTTTCTACAGGCCTGTATCCTTACTGTATGTTGACGTCAAGGATAATGTATGAGCTTCCAACTGGTTCTTTATTCCTGCTTCTCTTTGCCTCTCTCCTCTGATTTACAATCTGGCTTTGCTGGCAGGAACACCATTGGGGGGGTCCCGAACCTCCGCAATCCCATCGGCAAACAGAGGGACTCTAATCTGTGCTTTGTGCTTTCCAAAATTCGACTGAGCTGTAGTGTGGTAAGAAAGTCTTTATCTGGCCCCTGAAGCCCCTCTGCTGGCACTTAAAAGTCCATACTGAGGGATGTCGCACTTCTAAGGTGAAAGTCACTCAGTCATTCAGGCGGGCAGTGAAAGGCTGCAGCGCTTCACTTGGTGTTTAAGTCAAAGTGCCCTATAAATATAAATGACAGGCATTAAATGTGCCTTTAAAGGCTGGTCTCAGGTCAGCTCCCCCTGTGCCCCGAAGACTCTTGGAGGTTTAGGTGAGTTTGACGTTCACACTAATAGTCAGAGGAGTGTTTGACGAAAAGTTGAAACCTCACGTGGGGAATGCACAGGCTGGGCTTAATTAAGAGGGTTATCGGAGCTTTTCTGAAATGTTATGGAATGCTTCAAGTCACGTGGAATCAAAATGTATGCTATTTATATTCTTCACACACATTCGTGGTCTTATTGTTATGATTCTTTGGTGCATGTAATTCTAAAGAAACAAAAAAGTTTGTTTTTGTATTCTTTCGTCAAAATGGAGGCTCTGCCTCTCAAGCAACTTTCCTTTATAGCTGATGTCATCAAGGCTGTGTGGGCAGGGAAAATAATGTTAAAGGGGTCATATGATGTTGCTAAAAAGAACATTATTTTGTGTATTTGGTGTAATGAAATGTGTTTATGCGGTTTAAGGTTCAAAAAGCACATTATTTTCCACATACTGTACATTATTGTTTCTCCTCTATGCCCCGCCTTTCTGAAACTCGTCGATTTTTACAAAGCTCATCGGTCTGAAAAGTGAGGTGTGCTCTGATTGGCCAGCTATCCAGTGCGTTGTGATTGGCCGAATACCTCAAGCGTGTGACAGAAATGTTACGCCCCTACCATACTGTGATGCCCTGTCCGGCCGGAGCAACGAGACAAAACATTAAAACCCATTATAAGCGAGGCATTTGTTGCATCCAGTGGGGACATAATTACTGATTATAATGACGTATACTGTCTTTAACGCGTTGCATCGCGCCGCGTAAACATAAAACCATGTCTGCATTTGTGATCGGAGAAATGACAAACAACAAGCACTACTCTACACTGC
>NW_015548710.1:106948-111913 GCF_001515605.1 Sinocyclocheilus anshuiensis | reverse complement strand
CATAAAATGTGCTGCACACATCTGAATATTTGGGTTGAAGTGTTCTGGAACAGTGTTGTAAATAGAACTTAACCACTGATTTCTAGTCGTGTCCATTTTTGGAAGGCCAAACAAAGTAGTTTCTCTTTCACAACGAAACACAGCGTCACACACGGCGGCCCAGAGTGAGCGGAGGCCGGGCTAGAGTGAGTGGCGGCCGGCAGGCTTGCGGCAATCACATGTGACGACCCTGGGCTGGACTCCACGGTGAAAGCCGATCCGGCGATCCACAGCGCGGAGTTGATGTATTTCCTCAGTTACCAGCACGGATCAGTTCTAGGCATGACGAAGCAGATATCGTCCTCTTTTGGAAAGCCAAACAAAGTAGTTTCGCTTTCACAACGAAACACAGCGTCTTCACAACATGGCGGAAGCAACAATACTACAGCGAGAATAAAAATTACGCCTTCTTTCTTTGCGTAAACATTTGGGCGGCGTTATGCAAATCTTCCCACATCGTGACATAGACATGTGGGGGCGTGTTAGAACGAGCCGTTTTAGGTAGGCGTGGTTGACTCTTAACTTTTATAAAGAATATCTCTTTGGATTTGAGACTTTAGTCTTTGTAACTTTACAGATCTTCTTTATGCACCAAGAGCTTGTAACACTTCAAAGAGAAAGGAAAAATTGAAATCGCATCATATGACCCCTTTAACCAATGGCAAAATTGATATTGCAAAAAAAACTATTGAGGAATAATTTGTGATTAGTGTTGTAAATTACAAAGCCTTTTCTAAAATCATGTGCAGTAGTGTTAATGTTAATGTGGTTACAGTAATATTACCAAATAACGATTTTTAAGAATGGGTAGCACTGAGATGTTCTTGAGGGTGAACTTGAACAAAAATCTTCCTCAAATGTGGGTGCCAGTTTCAAGAGGGGTGTTTTCCACCACAATCGACTATGAACTCACATTCAGATTTGACTATATATGAGTTTCCATTTTTTACAATCTAATAAATTCTTGATGGATAAAAGCAAGTCCTGGCCTACATTTTTTTCCCTCATTTAATATTCTGTATCACATAGAAATACATCACATTATGGAAGTAAATGGGTTGAAAAAGACATTTCATATTGTCCTTAACCTTGTAAACCTTTTTCTAGAGGCTTGGTGGCTTTGGTGGAAAAAGTTCACAAGTTTCATTGCCATCACTAGGTCCCTGTTTACACTGGGTATTAAGATGTGTTTCCACCAATCCAATTACAAGTGGACAATGCTAAACATCAGGAATTTGTCTACTTTCAACCACTTTCATAGTCGAAAACTCATTCAAAAGGATTACCTTCATAGTATGGACATTCGTGTGGTGAAATGGGTTCGAAAAGCCACAAAAGACTTCCCCCTCGCTGCCCACTGAACTAACATTTAAGCATTATAGAAAGAGTTTTGAGAAAGGGCACCAAAACAATGGATTCAAACTTCACTATGTTGTTGCAAATCACCGTTATCATTCGCACCCTTTTACTTTTGCTTCCTTTCCCACTCACTCAGTACTTTTGGAGCAGTATTTTTTGAGTGGAAAAGCGCAGCCCGGTTCCCAATTGGGCTCCGGCTCTGGCACCAGCCCCGGTGGAAAAGCGGTATATGTAGTCTCCTTTACATGAGCGACAGGTTTACAACCATGTAATTCTTGTGTCTGGTTATTAAATAAACAAGTACAAACCAACCGTGCATTCATATCTACACCTCTGCCTGTTTTCTGCACTCTCTTGTCATGTAGACGCTGGATACACAGGAGCATGAATGTCAGTAGATGCTGTGATAGTGTCACAGTGTTGCTCCTGTGTGTATGTGGGAGGAAATTAATGGGGCAGAACGGTCTCTAAGAAAGATCATCTAATCCATGAAGAGGAGTGATGCTACAGAAAATTACGCAGCACCACTGAATCAGTGCACAGAATTGTAATTAGCAGTACTTGCTAGGGTCAAATCATTGCTGTTATTATGTATATAGGCATGTTCATTGTATAACTCATTCCACACTCTTTGTGTTAAAGATTAATTATTCCAATTCATGAGGTTTGTTCTCAACATAATGACAATGACTCAGAACACCTTAAAAACTGCATAGCAACATTCTGGCAATCAACCAGAATACTTTAGCATCATGGCAGCTTGTTTTTTGCACTGCAAGCACCAATCACATTTTGTTCAGAAAATCAAAAAAATCTAGTTGTCATCAGTGTAAAACCCATGGAAATTGAAAGAGGTCAGCAAATCTGTAGTGATAACCGTACTGTGAGCTGTTTTCCATCCCGTATACATTCCGAATCTGCCATGTCCATCTAATTGGAATTTCGAGCCTGAGCCGACAGTCAACCAGCACGTCTTGACAGCTTACAGACGCACCAAGAGAACTGTAGTTATACATTCGATGCAACTTCTGCAGCATGCCGTGATGTGTCTCTGACAACCCCCTGAGTCTTCAGCGCGCAGTTACACTCCACCATTCACTCTCGTTTGCTATCTTCCTCTCATAAAACACAGATGCTAATACACTCTTGGGCCGTCTGTCTGCGTCTTCCTTGTCCTCACACAAAATCACACGCACTGTTCCAAAACTATGGAGGCAGCATTCTAAGGCATGATGGGTACACTCCTGACGTGAAGGCTGTTCCAAACCTTAATTCTAATCTTAATTATGCCACCTCATTAGATATCTAATTCTGGCCAAATTCTAAAGCAGCATCACATATTGTGTATTCTCCACAGAGATGGCAATCCCAGAATGCACTTCAACAAGCATAGTGAAAAAGTAACACCAATAATGTGGATGAAATGAGAAAAATGTAGATTATAAATAAACTTGCTTCAATAAATATGTTGAAAAGTATTTAATAATATTTCAGAATAATAAAAAATTACACACATGGAATGCGTTACAAAAACAGAGGTTGCGACGAAAAAAGAGGTCACTTGTGAAGTTCCGCTTAGCAACATGCTAACATAAAACCACTAAAATCAGGGAAAAACTGAGATTCCTTTGTGAAATGCTATTTGTTGCTGCCTACGTAGAGCGTGTTGTAGTGGTCACTTGGGAGGTTATGACTTTCAGGGTGTTTAGCTTAGCAACATGCTATGCACCCATTAAAATCCGAAGAAAGTCAAGAAAAAAAAACAAACGGAAAACAACAACAACAAAAACAGCCTAAGCTGGTTTGCAGGCTGGTTGTACAGGGATTTTGACTACTTGTTTAGCCAGTCAGGCTGGTTGGTCATTAGTTGGTCAGGTCAGGAGACCAGCAGACCAAACAGCTAAAAACAAGCGGAATACCAGCCTGACCAGCTCAGCCAGGCTGGGAGACCAGCTAAAACCAGATACTTCTAGCTTAAACCAGCCACTAGCCAACCAGCTTAGGCTACATGTTAGCAACATGTTATCACGTAACTAGGGTTGCCAACCGTTCCGTATAATATGGAATCGTCCCGTATTTAAGGCATCAAAGAAGCGTTCCGTATGAAAGCTATACGGAACGCAGTTTGTCCCGTATTTAAGGCATATGCCGTATGAACACCTAGACCATACGAATAACAAACTCTAAATTGAGAATTAATCATTCTTTTTTGACAAGTGTTTGATTTGTGAACATAGCTGTTCCAGGGAGGCTTTAAGACCAAGCGGAATCCTCTGCCGCTTCACAGCGAGCGGGACTCACGCTAACGGAGTTGGGTTTTTTGACGACCGCTTTTCGACTTCAGCAAATCAGTTTGAGCGAATGCAAACAACGTGATTCCAACATCCAGTGTGTGTGTATATATATATATATATATATATATATATATATAAAATAGGCCTGTGTGTGTATCCCTTATTATGTCCCTTATTTTTCTATGAAAAACCACGATTGTCCCTTATTTTCCTTTTCTGAGGTTGGCAACCCTACATATAACTGAATGCCAGCTTAGCAACATGCTAACATAAAATCATTAAAATCAGAGAAAAACTGAGACTTCTATGTGAAATGGTGAAATATGCTATTTGTTTGCACTATATCTAAAGTTACAACATATGTACAGTGTATTGTAATGGTCACTTGGTAGGCTATGACTTTCAGGGTGTTTAACTTAACAGCATGCTAACATGTAACCACTAAAATCTGAAAAAAAAAAGAGTCTCGTGTGTGAAATGCTGGTTGCTTGCAACATATGTAGAGCTGCTGCCTACTGAGAACATATTGTAGTGGTCACTTGTGATTTTATGACTTTCACAGTATTTGGCATAACAGCATGCTAACATGTAACCATTAAAATCTGAGAAAAAAAAAGTGTGGAATGCTCTTTGTTTTTCAGCATAACTCTTGTGAGGTTACCCTTATGCAAAGAAAATATATTTCCTTATATATGAATGATCAATATATTAAATGATTTAACGGTATATTGAAAATATACAGAATTGTGTTAATATATTACAATATATTGAATAATACATAAGGAATTGCCACTTTCATATATTGAAATTATAATATATGTAATTTTATATTCAGTAATACACTTCATAACATATAGATGCACATGTGACAAGATTTGGTAATGCATGTGTATAAATACAGTATATTGCACATATATTTACTCATGCAGTATATACACACATATATAATATATTTCTTATATTTGATAAATATTTACAATATATATGTTTCATATTTTCATATATAGCTAGTTAACAAAATCACAAGAACATCTGCATGTACTAAATTATTTAGCAAAGAGACTATCAGCTTGCTGAAGAGTGCACAGCCATTTCTTTTTAATGAAGTAATATATAGTAGTGTTGTAGTCAAGACCACCTAAACTGAGACCAAGTCGAGACCAAGACCAGAGTGTGCTGAGACCAAGACAAGACCAAGGCAGGGCGAGACAGAGTCAAGACCAAGACCAAACGTCTCGTTACGTATGGTAACCCTCGTTCCCTGAAGGAGGGA
>NW_015548710.1:104834-106634 GCF_001515605.1 Sinocyclocheilus anshuiensis | reverse complement strand
CGGCTGCCCTGCGACCGGCTCCACGGCGCAGCTTTGCTGGAGGCCGCAGGTGCAGGGCGGTGGCAGGGGGGCCGCCCTCGGCGACGGCAGCAGCTGCACGCCGGTTGTAGAATGTACCTGATGGCCTCAGTCTGCTTTGGTCAACCGAGAACTGCTGGGCAAGTTCTCCACGGTGTCGCCGAAAAGGCCGGCCTGGGACACGGGGGCGTTCAAGAATCGTGTCTCTAAGCGAGATCCCAATTTCGTCGGTCATCCGACGTGACGTCGAGAGTGACCGACTGAAAGGGAACCAGCACTTCTCAAATTCATCTGAAAGATCCACATTTACTGCCTGAAAAAAAAATTATATTTCATCAAAAAATATATTTAGAATAACAAGATACTGCTACCAATCAAATAAAATCACTAAGAAAAAAAAAATCATCTTTGCACTACAGAGGTGGCATAGAAGCAGAATTGGTACAATTACAACTGCATAAATATTGTTGAAATTAATGTTTTAGAAATACAATTTTGAATATAGAAATGACTTGGAAAAATAAAATTAATATGAATTTAAAACTAAAACCGCCATTTGGCTAGGTGGTGACAAATCACTTAATGAGTGAGTCACTAAATCATTTATTCAGCCGATTCGTTCAAAGCAGCTGATTCATTCAGTAACGAATCACCGCTGTGTGAATGCACAACAGTTCTGCTATGGGACTATTTTCGATATAATAAAATAAAAAAATAAAAAAATAAAATAAAAATAAATAAATAAATAAAAATAGTCTAAAATGTAATTCACTTAATATTAACTTGTTTGTTGCATGTTTGTATTAAATCAATATCACGTTTTACAATCATGCTCATATTCGTGAAAACAGCTCTCTTGCTCTTGTGATATTGCTTAGTTAATTTTATATGTTAATGTTATTATATGAAAAAAGATCTAATACAAGTACTTTTGCAATGATCCTATCTTACATTTTTTGGTGGGGTGGGGGATTGTATACATTTTTGGTGGAATTTTTGATAGTATTCCCTATTAAATTCTGACAGGGCACAGCAGTATCAAAAGAAATAAAATTAGAAATAAGTAATTGATTGCATTTGAAGCAGGAAGTTTCACATTCAATCACAGTAATTATGTTAACAAATAAATCAGAAAGTGCACTGACAATTTATTGAAATTCTTACAGGTGTGGTCTTGACCTGTCTTGAAATATAATCCCGAGTCCTTTTAGTCTGAGACCAACGCGAGACAGAGCACAATTGCGGTCAAGACTGAGACAAGACCAAGACCTTCAAATATGGTCTTAAGACCGGTCTTGAGACCAAGACCAGTCTCAAGTACTAAAACACTACATATACTCTTATTGGTGTTAGGCCAGTCATCAACCTAACCACAGGCTCTACTCTTCAGCACAATGGTAACCCCAAATACTTTTAAATTCCAAAATAATTCAACATTAAACACTAACAGATCTCCCCCTATAATACAGTTTTTCTCAATTGCTTTGGCACATTTTTCGAAACGGGAATCATATGATTTGACTAATCTTTTTTTGAACCATATGAATCAGCTGAACAAAATGATTCACTAAAATGAACTTGACTTCCTAATGCTTCATATGAGAGAGGAAATATTTTAAGGGAAATTGTAATTTGATTATCGCCTATTACTGCATGTACAATAGAGTGTGAAACAAAAAAAAGCAATGTAGCATTTTGTTGCAGTATGCACTGAATAAAGTAGTTTGGAACATTTCATGTGGGTGTTATGGGTCTCATAAATCAGCCATTATAATCATGTCA
>NW_015548710.1:103183-104738 GCF_001515605.1 Sinocyclocheilus anshuiensis | reverse complement strand
CAAACACACACACACACACACACACACACACACACACACACACACACACACACACACACACACAGAGAGCACAATTCCCCCTTGTTCATAGGCAGGGGAAATGGGAGTTCTTAAATCACAGTCCAAAGTCCTCCACGTGGAGAAATCTCTCAAGAGCATTTCATGGAAGACAAAATACAACAGAGGTAAATAAAACACTTTTCTTGAATCGTAAGAGTCTGCTTTTTTAAAGTCCACTCGCCCTTAAAGGACTTTCCATTCTTTGAAAATTTCCTCTTCTCTTTCTGAAAGTTACAGTTTGAGTCCATCCTGGCTAGTTTGAAACTTTCATGTGATCCACTCATCTCTTCCTTTCTTCAATATGAAGAAATGATCCGAAGAAACAAGTCTTTGAGGGAAAAAGAGCGGCAAAATATCCTCAAGCCAACATCAAACATTGTTTGGCTTACATTTAATACATTTTTAAACATTATTACAGTTAGCTTATAAGTCTTGAGTCCATCTCATCGTTTGTGGCCTCGGCAAATGAGAGGAAGAATGGAAGGGATTGGAGTTACGGAAGAGAGTGATCGCTTTTTGCCATTAGATAATCACATGTACACATGCAAACTGAACCTGAGAAGTAGAAACGTTGTCAATTTAATCCATGTGATGAAAATTCAGTGTAAACATGAGAAAGTCATGACAAAAGGGAGGGAAAGAACAAAGACGATTGCCTGAGGCGCCATCATACAGAATTCCAATTAACATGTGCTGTGTTTTCCCAGCACTCCCCAGGTGCCCCATACACAGGCTGCCCGTCAGGCCCATACAGTTTTCTATTGGACACGCCGTAGTTTTCCACAGGCTCCTTGGGAGGGGTGCGACACTGTCCCAAATTGTATACAGGTTTTCCATTGGCTCTTCAAGCAATAGTCGGCTCCAGTAATTTTCCATTGGTTTTGTATGGATTGTCCCAGTCAGGTTTACTCTTCAAATGGGAATCTGCTGCTAGCCTGGAGGCTCAGCAGGTGTTTTTTTTTAATCAGTCAAACCCGTATGGGCAGAGTTTGGCTCATTTGTTGTTTCATGTCTTGTGCATCTCCTATACTCTTCCTTTGATGGCCCGGCAGGGTCCCGCCAACTCGACAGAGATCACTATAGAGAGAGAAATACAAAATACAAAAATCAGCATTTGCCGGAAACACTGACATATGACAGCACTGAAGATTTTCATTTTAAGGCATAGTTATTTCATGTCAAAAAGGCTTTCAAATTGGTCACATACCTCAACAAAAGTTTAATTATAACCTATCCATCTGTCCATGCCTCTATCTATCTATCTATCTATCTATCTATCTATCTATCTATCTATCTATCTATCTATCTACTGTCTATATATTAATCTCTCCATCCATCCATCCAGCCATCCATCCATCTGTCCACCCATCTATCCATCCCTCTATATAATTATCTCTCCATCCATCCACCCGTCCGTCCGTCCGTCCGTCCGTCTTTCTATCTATCTATCTATCTATCTATCTATCTATCTATCTATCTATCTATCTATCTATCC